>NC_081758.1:1744939-1841939 GCF_963082965.1 Carassius carassius | reverse complement strand
TGTCTGCCTTTCTTCTACAATTCAGTGCAGTTGTTCACGTGTAATAACAATGTGCACACTTTCCAAGTGTTTTCAGGGTCGACTGTTTTAAGTGATTCCTGTCTGTAACTTTGAGGAGTAATTGTTGAGATTCAAAGACAAAAGACACTTTCAGAAGACAGAAAACACGTGTTGCTAAGTATTTTGAAACATGAGATATGTCAGTAAACAATGACAGTGTTACTTGTCTGTCAGTGTATTGTTGGATACTGCTCTTAACAGAAAGTCCTTCAAGTAACTATAAAAATAGTCCATTGGGGATGGGAGGTGAGTTTCAAGCCCTTAATTGGTAGGGTCATTCAGACCCCATAAATGTATGGATAACTTTATGTCAGCTGTTAAACACTGTTCTACTTCTTTATGGGCTTTCTCTGTTTCCCTGTTTTATTGACTTCCAGACTGTCTGATGCAAATTGCACACAGACGTCTGGTTGACTGGCTTTGTGGATTTAACAGCAAATTCTATTAGATAATGAACATCTCTTTCCTACTACCTTCAAAGTTTGAATGTTGGGCTTTAGGACTGCCACTGCATACATCCTCCAACCTCAACACACACCTACTGTCACGGTTCATGAATTAGCTGTCTCTCTCTCTCTCTCTCTCTCTCTCTCTCGGCTTGTTAAGTGTGCAGGTGTGTGTCTGTGGGCGTGGTCCCTGATCACTACTGATTAACAGCACCACCTGCGTCTATTTAAGTGCAGTAACTGGTGTTTCATGTTGATCGTAGATCGTTGTGGTTCTTCCCTGTGTTCTGTTCTGTTCCCCTGGCTGTGTTGGATCGTGGATTCCCCAGTTGTTCTTCGTCGAGTCTTCTTGCTCCTTGCACCAGAATCACGAGCACCTTCACTGGGATTACAGCACTGGATCTGCGAGGATCATCACTGTTGTCCACCGAGGTCACTGCGTCACACACCATCTGAGCTTGTGATCGTCGCCACCCTCCTTCTGTGTTTTGAGCACCATTGTTGTCTGTTTGTCTGACCATATTAATATCCTGTCATTAAACCGCCTTGCACTTGCATCCTGTCTCTGAGTCGTGATACCTACACACTTAAAAAATAAAAAGGTGCCAACAAGATCCAAAAAGGGGGATTCATGGCGACACCATGTTAGAACCATTCCCCTGAAGAACCATTCTGTGAAACCATATTTTTCTTGTAACATTATACAGTACCTGTCAAAAGTTTGGAAATATTACAATGTTTTATTGTTTAAAAAAAAAAAAAAACCTTGTCTGCTCACCAAGTCTGCATTTATTTCATCAAGAATTCAGAGAACATAAAATATTATTACATATTAAAAAGAAAGTTCAGTGAACAGCGTTTAATAAATAATTTAGTAAATAGAAATCTTTTCCAACATTATAACTTTCTTCACTGTTACTTTTGATAAATTTAATACACAGTTTGATTAATAAAAAGAGTTAATTTTTATCTTTTTTAATCTTACCATAATGGAAGCAGCAAATCAGAATATTTTCATGATTTCTGAAAATCATGTGACACTGAAGACTGGAGTAATGATGCTGAAAATACAGCTGTGCATCACAGAAATACGTTATTTTTAAACAGGTATTCACACAGAAAACAAGTATTTTAAATTGTGATAATAGTTTGCAATATTTATTGTTTTGCATTATGTTTAATAAAAATAAATGCAGTAGTGGTGAGCAGAAGAGACTTATTAAACAATAAAACAATCGTACTGACCTCAAACTTTTACTTTCTAGTTTTATGGTTCATAGTGCCTTGGAGATGTTGTCTGACAGGAGATCCACTCCAACTCAACATCAGCATAGAAGAATTGAGAAACATAACATGCAATTAGTCACAGAATCAACAATATTTTGCATGCAGTGCCAGGTTTATTTCGAGGAAACAAGCTAGAGCAGAAGTGAAATGCAGAAAAGAAATTTGTGTGTGTGTTGTGTGTGTGTATAATGTGTTGCTTGAAAGTTTGTGAACCCCTTTAGAATTGTCTATATTTCTGCATAAATATAACCCAAAAATCATTAGATTTTCATGCAAGTTCTGAATGTTGACCAAGAGAACTCAAGCAAACAAATGAGATGAAAATATATACTTTTGTCATTTATTCAGGAAAATGATCCAATATTGCATACCTGTGAGAAAAAGTCCACTAAGTTTCAAAGGACTTCAGGCTAGCTTCTAAGCAACTAAAGGCCTTTCTCACATTGGCTAATGTTATTGTTATGAGCCCATCATCAGGAGAACACTGAACAACCACAGTGTCCATGGTACAGTCGCAAGAAGAAAGCCACTGCTCTCCAAAAAGAACATCGCTGCCCATCTGCAGTTTACTAAAGATCACGTGGAAAAGCCAGAGGAATACTGGAGAAATGTTTTGTGGATGGATGAGACCAAAATAGACAGTTTTGGTTTAAATGAGCAGCGTTATGTTTGGAGAATGAACACACTGCAGTCCAGCATAAGAAGCTTATCCCATCTGTGAAACATGGTGGTGGAAGTATCATGGTTTGGGCCTGTTTTACTGCATCTGGTCCAGGACGGCTTGCCATCATTGATGGAACAATGAATTCTGAATTATACCAGCAATTCTGAAGGAAAATGTCAGGATGTCTGTCTGAGAACTGAATCTCAAGAGAAACTGCAGCAAGACAATGATCCCAAGCACACCCCAATTCTACCAAAGAACGGTTAAAAAACAAAGTTAATGTTTTGGAATGAATGAGTC
The DNA here is from genome assembly GCF_963082965.1 of Carassius carassius. NCBI lineage: Eukaryota > Metazoa > Chordata > Actinopteri > Cypriniformes > Cyprinidae > Carassius > Carassius carassius. Next base: position 1,839,182 of record NC_081758.1, on the reverse strand, counting down.
AAATTCCTGACCTTTATTCAACTGTAATTTTGACCTGGACCTGAAGCAAGCAGTGCATAGGAAGAAACCCACAAACATCACAGAGTTGAAGTGGTTCCGTACTGAGGACAACTCAATAAATAAATGACAAAGTATTGTGTCCTTTTGATTGGATTCTCTTTGTCTACTTTCAGGATTTGTGTGAAAACCCAATTAAGTTTTGGGTCGAAATTTATGCAGAAATATAGGAAATTCTAAAGGGTTCACAAACCTTCAAGCAGCACTGTATATATATATATAGTGTTTCCTATCAGCTGTGACATATAAATCTGCATGCTTTTTTCATATCACAAACTGCTTTGTTTTGAACTCTCTCACAACAGACACGGAAGAGAAGACAATGCTGAATAAAGTCGTAGTTTTTGCTATTTTTGGACCAAAATGTATTTTCGATGCTTCAAAATATTCTACCTGACCCTCTGATGTCACATGGACTACTTTGATGATGTTTTTCTTACCTTTCTGGACATGGACAGTAGACCGTACACACAGCTTCAATGGAGGGACTGAGAGCTCTCGGACTAAATCTAAAATATCTTAAACTCTGTTCTGAAGATAAATGTCTTACGGGTTTGGAACGACATGAGGGTGAGTCATTAATGACATAATTATGATTTTTGGGTGAACTATCCCTTTAATACTTGCGTTTTGGTGTTTACATAATTATTTGGGGTTACTGATGCTTTAATCACGTTACTTGTCTGGTGTTAATGAAGTGTTTCGACCCCTGGAGTCTAGATGCCAGGACTCAGCAATTTACACACTGAATATAACAGATATAGGCAGAAAAAATGCATATGAATTTATTTAATGAGTTTTCTCATTAAAGCCTGTGTTTCCTATATTTGTCAGCAATATATGGGTCCTACTTTAAGCAATGTTTAGTGCTCTGTGAAAGTGAGATCAACGATAAATTAGCCAATGGCCAATAAACCACTGATAAACTGCCAGCAAAACTTTTAGAAATCTATCAAAACCTCTCATCTACACAAAAAGATGTGACTAAAAGTGCAAACATTCATAAATTAGAGATGCTAACTGACTTTTTCTAAAGACTCTAAACCAATTCTTTGAAGTAAATATTCAAGAGAAGCATATCACTTATAAGTAAGAGAAGTGTCAACAACAGTTGTGTGCATTATTTGTGTGATTAGTGTTAAACGGGAAAAACGTGCTGATAATGCTAGAAAACAGTCAGTTTATCAGTTGATTCAGTGATGTCCTCGTCCAGCTCAGTTCATTTCTCTTCTAACAGTGTCTGTGCAGTCAAATCAACAATAATCCCAGAAGTTGAGTCAACAGGGCAGGCCAAAGGTGACAGTGACAAGGAGCCATTCATTTAGGTGCAAATTGCCACCTCTGTGTGATTTTGTATTGTTTTTACCAACACGCAACCTTTTTTTATTTCAGTTTAAAACATGATTGCAGTATTTTTTATACTAAACTTTGTTTTTGTTAACTAATAATACAATCAGCAACGTCTTCTAAGTGACATGTATATGAAATTTATATTTTTGAGGATTTTCAGAGAGTTTGGAGTCTGAAAACAGAGGCTGAGTCTCAAAAATGAGTCTAGAATGAGTTCTCGACCAGACAGGACAATTTAGCTAACTTGATCTCACTTTTCAGAAAAAATAAAATAAATAAATGAATAAATAAATACAATGACATATATATACAGCATTCTACAAAGAACCTTTTGTATAATGGAATGGTTCTTTGGATATTAAAGGTTCTTCATACACACTGCCAAAGAACCATGTAAGAATCTTTATTTTTAAAGAGTGTACAAGTGTATGTTTCCTTGTGCCATTAATAGTCAATCAACAAGTTCAGTTATGATCGCTACACTCACTGTAGGGGAAAGTTACTTTTAAAAGTAATGCATTACAATATTTTGTGTTACATCCTAAAAAAGTAACTAATGGCATTACTTAGTTACTTTTTATGGAAAGTAATGCATCACGTTACTTTTTCTCAACTGGTCTGGGCTTGCTTGTTTGTTTTAATAGAAAAAAGTTCTATTTTTTGGCTAATGTAAAAGCGCTTTCACACCAAAAGTGAAATGAATAAGTCTCAGGCTGATGGAATAAATTGCATACAGGATTTTTGTGTTAACATTTAATTATTGCAGGTTTGCTTTTCATGGTTTTTATTGATTTTGAGGAATGCTGAATCTGTTTTTATGCAAGTGAGATGAGTAAACATATTTTTAAACATATAGCACCTCCACAAGCACTTATCTGACAATCATAAGCAAAGACACTTCCTCTAACAATTTTGTTATCTCTCTCTCTCTCTCTCTCTCTCTCTCTCTTTCTCTCTCTTCTTATGGTTATTTGTGATGGTCCAATTGAGAAGATGCTTTGTATAAAAGCATCTGCTAAATTAATAAATGTAAGGTCATGCAAGTGTGCAGTTCTTTTGCCAAAATAAGTTCAAATATGGAATAGACGTTAAGCACATAGTAATAAGTCTCAGGGGAAGTGCGGACCTCCCATTGTGTGTGTGAAGTTTAATTGACTGTTATAAAAGAATGTATTGTTTCTGCTTAGTTGTTGTTGACCTAGAAAACATCCCAGTAGAGGAAGGGAGTGGCAAAAGAGGGGTACAGGGAGAGTAGGGGAATGTTCTGGGAGAGCAGAGAGGAGTGATCTTTGTGCCTATAGTATCATTTACTTTTCCAGCTCTCATGTCTCCATGATTAAAACTTTAAGTCGCAAACTGTAGCTGAAAACATACATTGTAGTACAAGAACCAAGCTTGTCTTACACATGTTTAATTGCAAACATAACTGTTGGTACAAGAAATATGATGTGCTGTAAAACCGAACAGAGATCACCCCTGCAGGCATCGTCATCTTTGGCTTCAGAATCCATCAACCATAAATTGAGATCTGTTTTCAATAACCGTATATATGAAAGCCTCCACAGGGTTTTCTATATTCCACGTCTTGCTGGAAAACCCAACTAAAACTAGCCTCTTATGGTTGCTTGTTAAACATGGTTGGATTTGATTTTTTTGACTAGCATTTGAGATGTCTGACCTCCTTAGACAAGCTATCATGTTCCAAATCCCATCCTGGACACCATGAGCATGATTTTCTCCAGCATAGCACACACCTGACACTGTCAAACTGTGTATTAGTTTAGCTGATGATGGGTTTGCAGGGATTACAAAGAGTGCCGTGTTCAAAACTGTATATAACCTCTACTAGTCAGTTGTAAGAGTGCCAGAAAGCTGCTGATAGAAGCGTTCAGGGAAAAGTAATGGAATAAAGAGATGGTTGTCAGTGATATAGTTACATGTGAGGATGGGCCGTTTGATTGCTTTGTGTGTTGCAGGGATGTGCTTTAATGTAAAAGAGCAAACCTGTCTCTCCTCCCAGACTGATGTGGAAGAAAACAAAGTCAGTGGTGAGGACTGAAGCAGTCGCTCTTCTATCGGCCAAGATCCATGTTTCAGTCAAAGTTAAGTTGGCAGTACATGACATAGCGTTGTGTGATTAGCTCTAATTACTGTATGTGCATGAGCGTGCGTGAGTCTTATGGGACGGTTATTCTTTACCACATATATAGATAGCCTACTTTTGAAGAATGTCTCTGTTTGTTAGCCTTCTTGGTTGGATTTTTTTTTTTCAGAAAGCTTGTTGCAGTGCATTATGAGATTATTTTCTTTGTTAAACATGCACTCTTCAAAACAGGCCAAAAGGTATCTTATAATTCAGCATAATTAAGCTTAGTGTTTGTGTTATAAACACACATAGGACAGCTTACAATGCTGCTGGATCTAAATATACTTATATCTTGCAAAAGCGATGCAAGGAGAAATTTGAAGAAGATTCCTATTGGAATTTGTAAAAAACATATTAAGACAACACAAAAACAACAATAATAGACATTTGTAGGATGAAATGTGACCTGGGCTGTGTTTCCAGTGCGGGTGGGTTGTAGATACCACTGGCACCAATGATTTCTACAATTAACTTAGACTTACAATATTTCTGTGAATTGTTGCCCTGAACATATTTTTGACAGGTTTGTGAAATTCACCCTATAGAACAAAAATGTCACATTGCATACCTCCCATTAGCACTAGAATTATTATTAATGGGATAAAATGGCCCTGTAGAACATTATAAGTTTTTATAATTAATTTTTATAACTTTGAGTGACCCAAGAGCAAGATATCATTTAAAATAGTGTTTTGTATAAGAGTTCACAATATGTGCAAGAGTTCTAAGCACCAAATACAATCCTTTTGTAACAGTGAACATTTTTTTCAGTGTCCTGTTTTTTTCTGTAGGATCTGAAACTGAATTATCACGTTTCTCCTAGTGCCACAATAATAAACAGATGTTTATATAGACAAAACCCCATTCCATGCACACATGCACAGCCATTAACTTTTCTCTTTCTTGGTTGACATTTCGATCCAAAGCTCATTGGAAACAGATGGCTGAGTTTGAGAAGTTCCCGGATTAGAACATAAACATTTTAAATATGATGCACAAAAATGTTGCTAAGCAATGATAACCAATAACATTGTGAAAAGACTGAGTTCATTTGTCTTCTGAAGTTATTGGTCGTCTTTGTTATTGATTTGAACCCTTCGGCACACAACTCTCACCCCATCATTTGTGCTGTGACTGGAAGATGATCAAATGGACAAAACAATCCCTTAGATCAACACTCAAGGAGGGACCATAGAAGTGTTGTAGAAACTTGAAGTGAAAGCAACAATAAACCAGCCTGAGCATGTACTAACAACCTGACGAGTTTTGCATGTGAGAGCACTCATATTTTCCTTATAAGATGTCATCTAGACAATATAATCTAATCTAGAAAAAAAAAATGTTTTACATATTAAAGTTTGAAACCCAAGCGTCTCTGTAACGTCTTGCTTCTGCCTTCTATTCCTTTGCTGTTCTGTAGTTTGTTTATCCTTCAGGACACACACTCAAATATGGCTGCCTTCGTTTCTATTGGATTTGACTTCAGACCACAACTCTGAGAGAGAAAGAAAGAGAGAGAGAGAGAGAGAGAGAGAGAGAGAGCAGAGGAACAATTTATCTTTAGCTTTTAACCCAATAGAGAATGAATGTGTATGTGTGTGTGTGTGTGTGTGTGTGTGTGTGTGTGTGTGTGTGTGTGTGTGTGTGTGTGTGTGTGTGTGTGTGTGTGTGAGAGAGAGAGAGAGAGAGAGAGAGAGACTGAGAGAATGTAGGAAGTAGTGCAAAGTTGCCACCTAGTGCAGATATGACGGGAGTGTCACTGCTTTCTTGAACTCGTTAGTTTTGGATTTAATTAGAGATTTTGCAATCCAAACATATGAAGAATAAATTGTTATTGATCAGAGGTTGCTGTCCTATACTTCATGCTACAGAGTTCTCAGCTGTGTTTTATTGAACTATTGGAGTTGTGTGAGATGTTTCTCCCAAAATAGAGACAAACAGGGCAACTGTTTACAAAGTAAGCATTTATAGCTTTAAAATGAACGTCTCTTGTCAAAAAGAAATTGACTTAATTATATCGAATGTGCACTTAAAAGTATTTGCATTTTTGTATTTAACAGACGCTTTTATCCAAACTGACTTACAGTGCATTCAGGATATACATTTTTTTCATTAGTATGTGTGTTCCCTGGGAATTAAACCCATGACCTTCTGCACTGCTAATGCAATGGTCTACCACTGAGCTACATGTATATTACAAGTATGTTTTTAAAAACTAGATAATAATAATAATAAAATAAAATCTAATAAAAAGCCACTTAAGTGCACTTAAAAAAACTGTCATGCCTGTTTCTTAACACACATACGTAGACTTAAAAAAATTGCATGTTGTAACAATTTTTTATTAAAATTTGAAATTATTGTTATATATATATTTTCGTACTTTAAAGAAATGCACTTAATTTAATGTGATGCCTAACATACTGAAACACATGATTATAATTGAACTGTAGTGTGTTCATTGATACTGCATGTAAAGTTCATACATTTAAATGTACTAAATTCAAACTTATTATATAATCAGAATCAGACATATGTAATTAAAATAATATTTCAATACATTAAATACAAGATTCAATAGAAATTACATTTAAGTGTATTTTATTTTATTACAAATGTTTTAGTTTACCAAACCATTTTAACCCAATAGAAGTAATTATTAATCATATATAAAGATGTACTTAAGTCCTAATTACCGGTAATTACTGGGTCAAATAAGCATTTTAAGGTTTAGCTAACTGCACTTAATATAAATTTAAACTAAAGTGCATTTTCACTTAATTGTAAATGATATGCAATTAAGAGTAACATTAAGTTCATACTTAAGTGTATTATTTTAAAGTGTATTATTTACGTAATTTTAATAGAATGCTAAAGTGCACTTCTTTAGCACTTCTGTGCTTTTATGTGACTTTAGTGAGAAATGTTTGAGACACTGTTGTGATATCTTCTGACTCTAGTCAAGTCAAGTCACCTTTATTTATATAGCGCTTTAAACAAAATACATTGCGTCAAAGCAACTGAACAACATTCATTAGGACAGTGGTTTTCAACCTGTGCTCCGAATTAAACTGTTACTATGATTCCACTATTCGAGCTCGCTGATTGGTTTAATAATAAACCACCAATTTATCTTAGATATTTTTGCTGCATATGCTACAGAACAACAAATTCAAACATGCATAAATGGCTGTTGTGTTTCCTCCTGACTGCTTGCTCCGGTGACTATCTGCCAAGCTTTGCCTGAACTTTTCCTGTTTTGCTGAGTGGTAACATCCCGAGTTATTTTCTATTCATTTCCAGTCCATTCCAGGGCTATGCGATTAATAAAATCGTCATAAAATCACGATTTGAGCGTGCCCGATTTCTAAATCGCTTTATAGCACAATTTTCCGTGGCCCTGACCTCCTGCAGTATACTATCCGATCCAATCAGAATGCATTGCGCCTAGCATGAGAACAGAACAGACTGGGCATATGCCTGTAACTACAGGTTCACACACTGTCTGTGATGCGCCTTTTTTCCGAGCCCATGTTAACGGATTTTTTTTTGCCTGTTTGTCTGTTCTAGAGACGTTACAATTTTTTTTATAAAGCTCTAATTGGTTTCCTTTTGGAAATATGTTTCAAATTAATCCTGAATGCATTTATGAATGTAAAAGCATATCGGTGTGTGTCACAATAGCAAAATTGATTTTTTTATATTGCACAGGCCTAGTTCATTCAATAAATACAGTTAACAATCTAGCCTCTGAGTACTTAGTTATTAACCCAACAATAGTGGGTTCAGTTAATTTTTTGGAAGTGGGCCTCGCAAACATATGTGTGTGGTTGTGTGGGCCGCGAGCTGAAAAAGGTTGGGAACCACTGCATTAGGAAAACAGTGTGTCAATAATGTAAAATGAGAGTTAAAGGCAGTTCATCATTGGATTCAGTTATGTCATCTCTGTTCAGTTAAATAGTGTCTGTGCATTTATTTGCAATCAAGTCAACGATATCGCTGTAGATGAAGTGACCCCAACTAAGCAAGCCAGAGGCGACAGCGGCAAGGAACCGAAACTCCATCGATGACAGAATGGAGAAAAAAAAACCTTGGGAGAAACCAGGCTCAGTTGGGGGGCCAGTTCTCCTCTGATCAGACGAAACCAGTAGTTCAATTCCAGGCTGCAGCAGAGTCAGATTGTGCAGAAGAATCATCTGTTTCCTGTGGTCTTGTCCTGGTGCTCCTCTGAGACAAGGTCTTTACAGGGGATCTGTATCTGGGGCTCTAGTTGTCCTGGTCTCCGCTGTCTTTCAGGGATGTAGAGGTCCTTTCTAGGTGCTGATCCACCATCTGGTCTGGATACGTACTGGATCCGGGTGACTGCAGTGACTCTCTGATCTGGATACAGACTGGATCTGGTGGCTACGGTGACCTCGGAATAAGAGAGAAACAGACAAATATTAGCGTAGATGCCATTCTTCTAATGATGAAGCAAGTACATAGGGTGTTATGGGAAATGTTCCCGGTTCCGGTTTACCTAATTAATGCAGCCTTAAAATTAACGGATTTGGATATTAAAAGCATATTAATATGTTATGTTTAAGCCAGGTTAAAGAGATGGGTCTTTAATCTAGATTTAAACTGCAAGAGTGTGTCTGCCTCCCAAACAATGTTAGGAAGGTTATTCCAGCGTTTAGGCGCCAAATAGGAAAAGGATCTGCCGCCCGCAGTTGATTTTGATATTCTAGGTATTATCAAATTGCCAGAGTTTTGAGAACGTAGCGGACGTAGAGGATTACAATGTAAAAGGAGCTCATTCAAATACTGAAGTGCTAAACTCTAGAGGAGACATGTACAATAATAGGTCTTTTCTCAGAAGAAACAATCGAGATGCAAGAGACATTTACTCCCCGTAAAATCTCACCGGTGTCTAAGTGAAACAACCAAAATATTAAAGATCTCATCTATTGTTCTGTCCTACAGGATGTTTGACTATTTTAGTTTAGATTTGTGCTCTCAGAGTGGTGGAAAACAAGGCCCCTTAGGTGATCGTGTGTGTGTGTGTGTGTGTGTGTTAGCAGACTGATGAATAACTGTGTTTGTATGTGCCGCCACTTTCACTTCTCCCCTGTATCTTTCTATTGTGTGCGTTTCTGCTGAGTGCTACAACTGCAAAAAATATCTGTGACACATCTCTCTGTGGGAACTGCAGCAAGTCCACGACCATTTTTTAGCACATCCCACTATACTCTGTGTGTTTATGTGTGTAAGCGGCTGTGAATGTCATCATCTAGGTCACCCTATACTTAGTGCACTTGATTAGTGTGAGAGATGGTGAGGAAACGAGGAGAACGAGAGAGAGAAAGCAAAGCATACAGACAAATACACAGCTCGCTTACACCTGGATTGTTGCAGGCAGGTGCATCAGACACAGTCTATATAAACCAGTCTCACATACTGCTCTATAGTTATAGTAACATCTCACATATATTTCATCAGCAATGTTTCAATGTGGTCTGAAGAGGAACATATTCCAGTCTCATAAATTGATTATTTTTAATAGATTTATTACCTAATAAAACCATGGTCTAGTGATATATGCTATTATACAGAATGATTATCATATTCATTTTTCAATTGCATATCAAATTTCCATCCATTTGGATTTCAGTAACATAAACAATCTGCCAAACTTAATTGATGCATATCTGTCAGACATTCATAAATGAAATAAATGAAAACAAAAATTTGTTTAATAGTACTAATAAACTGTGTGTTTTAAATACACAATAAGCAGGTCTACATATCTATCATCAACAAATCAATTTTGTTTCAATTCCATATACATGTGAAGCAATTAAATATTAACTGAAAACATATTTGAACCATGTGCATACATTTTAATTGTACAGATTTAAAAGTTTTCATAATGAACAGATTTATTCTGATACGTTAAAATGACATAATCCAAATGGACAGGCATTTTATATACAATTAAAATTCACATATCTTACATTTAGGCCCAAATATTTTTTGAGCTTCACATTATAATGTTTTTTTTTCACTTTTAAACATACCATGGTACTGAAATGGCTGCTACCAATGTAAATGTCCGAAAAGTAGTACCATAGTACAATATACAAGGTAAGTGAACCCATGATACTGCCATAGTAAAGGATAAATAGTTAACTTTTTAGTTCCATGATACGTCAAAAAAAACAAAACATTTGTAGCATCTTTTTTTATTTATTTGTTTCAATAACAAAGTGTAAAACACAGAAAGCAAATACAAGTACTGTACAGTGGTACTACGTCTAAGAGCACAAGCTGTAGAATGGTGGAATGGTGCGGTCAGTGTCTAGTCAAAACTCCTTTGAGTAAAGACAAACACAGTCATCGTGTCAGGAGCTGCAGCGGTGTGTGTGAGCATACAGAGCCAGTGTGTGTGTGCAAATTACTTCAGCAACCACAAACCTGACCCCACCACACAATAAAGGTCACCCTGAGTGCCAGCCGCCATAATGGGAGGAAGAGCCAGCCTTTCATTCCTGTTCTGTCTGTTCTCTTGTGTTTTATTCCTCTGAGTGAAGCCCTTCCTGACCTCTGCATGAAGGAACAAATGCTATGGAAGTCTAAGCTACTGTAGGAGCACTGTGTTAGTCTGCAGGGAACCACACACACACACAGACACAGACACACACACTCAACATAATGCTACTGATGACATATATCACATATTGTGGCGGGGTGAAGTAGGACACGACACGAGAAAGAGGGTAAATTCCCTGAACGGGGGATTTATTAAAAGAATCCGTGTGAGAACTGGCGGTGCTGTGAGGTGGTTTGCAGGGCTGGACTGGGACAAAAAATCGGCCCGGGCCACTATATGATCATAAACACCACCCATCTTTGCACACCCTTAATTATATGCATACCAACTCCTATTCATTAAAACCACTAATACCATGTAATGAGTGAGTATAGGAAAGAGTGAGCGTTAACAGATGAAATAAGTCAAAAGTTTATATTTATTAATACAGTTGAACTATACTCCACAGCGGTGAATCCTAAAACAAGCTATAAGCGGCTCTGGCATAGCAATACCAGTGTTTCTTACAGGATTTTTGTTAAAACTATGGTGGTGTGTCCTCGGTCCTTCTAGGGGGGTTCGGGGGCATGCCCCCCGTGAGAAAATTTTGTGCATTTTAATGTTAAATTAATTAATCTGGTGCACTTTGAGAGTTCAAAATTAAAAGCTCCAACCCATATTCAGTGTGCAAATTAAACAAAGAAAAATACAAACCTCTTTTAGTTACAGTGTCTATTTACATTACACCTATACATAATAATAGTTATACTATTAATCCAATGACAGTAATAGCCATATTTTGTAAAACAAATGCACAAAAAATAAAGGAAACTTTCTTAATTAGTTGTACCAATTTCTATACTTGAAAGAGATAAGCACATGATCTTTTATTTTGACGCAAACTGCATCAAGCTTTTATTTTGGCGGAAAACAGATACACACTGACACTGCTGCCGCTCGCTCACTCGTTTACAGTTGTGATTGGGCCAGCCCAGTGTCAATCAAGAAAAGAGCCAATGGGCCGCTGATCTACGTGTTTCATGGGCTGGTCTGTCAGAAAAAAAAACCTAACACTGACTTTGACCAATGCATTACACCGGCACAAACCCAGCGCCGCCAATTAAGCAAAACAAAACAAAACGAATATAATATAAAAATATATTTTTTAAAGTTTTTAAAAAATAATATGCTAATAATGCCGATTTCAATTACAATTTCGTTATTTCAAATGTAGGCGCGTTGCACGTGGCAAGAGCGCTCATAATGTAAGGGATGCCGGCGCGACCACAACAGTGCCCAACATCAAAAGGCAAACATAATCATTCTGTGGTTGACGGACCGTTTATCAGTTTGGACCAGTGCAGCGCGAGCCGATCGTGATCATGCGACGCTGTTACTACACAGCGCTAATAAGAGATCCAGTAAAGAAAGCATTTGAATTTGCCACAGAAGTAAGAACATCGCTGCGAGATCTAGAGAGAAACATTCACATTTCTCCGGTATTAACGGATCAAACAGCGCATGGAATCCAGGAAGAAACATTGTGTCGTGAATGAACTTTCCAGTATCCAGATCTGCAACATTCACCATGGATTTACTGTAGTAACACTAACCGAACCATGAAAGTTTGGCAGGAATAGTAGGCTGTAATGCCTTCAAGTAACATTACGTCGGTTTTATTAATATACATATATTAATATATTATTTTGACATTATGAATACAATTGCTGCCCTCAGATGTTAATCTGAAATAAAATAAACCTTGGTTTATAACTACTACAATATTAAATTTTTTCCAAGAAGCTGTTTTGTTTTATATGCTCATAAGAATCAATTATAGCTCCAGAATTACTCAAAAGTAAAAAAATATCACACTTTATTATGTTAGTTTTAATATAAAAAAAAAAGAAATCAGGGAAATTTCTGTGGCATTTCTTTCTTTTTGCTGTATCAAAAACGTACTGAACCGTACCGTGACATAAGTGTATCGTATCGAACCGAACCGTGAATTTTGTGAACCGTTACACCCCTTATATATATATTTTTTTTGGATGCGATTATTTTTTTCCCAGCACTAATATTATATATATATATATATATATATATATATAATATTAGTGCTGGGAAAAAAATTAATCGCATCCAAAGTAAAAGTGTGTGTTTGCATAATATATGTGTGTGAACTGTTTTAATTATTTTGTATATAAATGCATGCATATGCATGTATTAATTAAAAAGTTTTTGCATGTATATACATTTATACATAATTTATATTATATAAATATAAATAATTTATATATAAATAAATAAAAATATTAAATATATACATGCATATGTGTGTATTTATATATACAAAATAATTAGACACAGTACACACATATATATTATGCAAACACAAACTTTTATTTTGGATGCAATTAATTTTTCCAAAACTAATATATATATATGGCGGGGGGGGGGGGGGGGGGGGTTGGATTGTTAAATTGTTAAATATGTACATGGGGGGGGTGAATGGTGCACGTTATGATATTTTGTTTTCCAATGCAGTTAAATGGCATTCAAAGATCTGCATGTGTTCAAAGACTTTTTGGTGCCACTGTATCTACATCTGATTTGTTTCCGACGTATTTTGGTTGGGCCAAAGAGTTTCCAGGTCACCAGCACACAATGTAATCTCAATGATTAATGGGAAATGGTCAGAAAATGCACATTACATTTTTATATCAGGTCCAGGAGGTTATTTGAGCAATGATGGGAAAAGGTCAGAGGACACATCACACAGAAACGGGCTGAGAGTCCAGTAAAGTTCACTGAATCTACTGTATCTATATCTGTCTATTCATCTACGGAAGAAAGAATTGTCATTTGTAGATTGATATTAATTTCTAAGAGTGAATGATGACATCCTATTCAAAACCCAGGATCTGTGTGACTCAAGTGTTTTCTGTCTCCCGCTCAGTATAGTATATCAGAACACATCTTAGGTTTATTTTTGTTTTTTCTCTTGTGCACTTGGCTTTGTAGACTATTAAGGATATTAGGATGCAGCTTTTCCTGTGTTGAAGTTAGGGAACAACAGAATTTGCTGTAGAGTACCTGCAGATGCGTGACAAATAGTAAAACCAGTTGTTGAAAAGATCAGGGTCATCAAAAGCACTAAAAGTGAATAAACAATCAATAAATAAAAACAAAACAGATTTTTTTTAAAGCTAAAAAGCACAGATTTTTGCAGACAAATAGCTAGACAGCACAGCATTTTGTTTTTGTTTGACATTGTTTTTTCATTCCCTTTATTTTTGTATGCGTGCAGAAGAACAGGTGAAATAAAATAAAAAATACATTGTGTTACAAATACTTGATTTTACATATCTATTTACAATGTAAGAAATAATTAATATGAGGAAACATTGCTGCATTGCTGCACTTGCAAATTACTTTTGTTATTGGTAGTTTTTCCAGAGAAATGTGTAATAAATAATAACAAAGCACATTTTGACATTAGAAGGAATACAGATGATGGGAAGCAGGACGGCAATAAATTATGATTATGAGCGATTTATTCGTACTGAGAATTATTAGTTATTTCTGTTCAGTGTTTGCACTCAGGGGAAATATTACATTAAGACAACTCTGAATTTATTTTGAAATCAAAATGAGATGGCTTTTCCATGATACCATACAGTATAAAAACATTATGCAGGTCTTGAAATAATTTTTTTTATTTTTTGGTACTATGGTACTAAGTACTAAGGTGGCACTGGCACCACGGTACAGTGATTGCATCAGACAGTAATACCTTGGCATTGTGACACACTGATCAGACACAACATTACAGCCACCTGACCTTTCTAATATCTTGAAGGTTCCCCTTGTGCTGCCAAAATGAGACAAGGTCTCCATGAGAGCTCTGAATGTATCCTGTGGTGTCTGGCACCAAGACATGAGCAGCAGATCCATCTTCAAAATATATCTTAATTACAACCTATACTCTCAATGTCAAATGCAGAAATGTTAATCCATGCATTTATGACCTCAAGGTTAGATTATTTTAATGCTTTATTGGGTGGTTGTTCTGCACGCTTAATAAACAAACTACAGCTAGTCCAAAATGCAGCAGCTAGAGTTCTTACTAGAACCAGGAAGTATGACCATATTAGCCCGGTCCTGTCAACACTGCACTGGCTCCCTATCGAACATTACATAAATCTCACTAATTACTTATAAAGCCCTGAATGGTTTAGTATGGAATGATATTCCGGACTTTTTTCAAAAGGAATTGCAAATTGTATTTGCAATTGCGTTTTAAATTTGTGGACGCATAAAATGTGACATAATCCAAACGCAAATGCAAATCGCGCATTACCATTTTCATTTTCGTTTAAGCGAACACACAGTGTCTGCCAAATTTAAAATGGAAATGCAAAGTCCGTTTGCAATTGTGTTTCCCATATCTTACAAGCTATGAGCCTGTCATATTTAAATAGCAATATTAATTACCACATTTGCCTTTTCACTCTCTCTGCACTGTGCATGTAAACTGGCAAAACACAAATGGAATCGCAATTCCTTTTGCATTTGAATTCCCAACGTCTACACGGAAACCTGTCAATCAAGTGACAGGGGTGGGGCCATTTTATTGGGCGTGTTTGCATTGGGAAGTGACGTCACTCACAGTCGACGGTAATACATAATTATTAATTAATTAGTGTGGACTTTGTCATCTAAATACTTAATAACCAATAGGGTTAAGGATGTGTCTTAAAAATTACTTCATCTTTTCTATCCTATGAAGCTTTACTTAAAAAAGATGTTTCCTGATATTGACACTTTATGTTCTTTTTGTGGTGCTGAACACGAATCCATTTCTCATCTCTTCTGGGAATGCACATATACAAGTCTGTTCTCGAAGAATTTTTGTATCTTCGATCATACTAAAATGTACACTGTTTTACTATGGTAAATATGAGTTATCGATGGTGTTCATAATCAAACCACAGTAGCCACAAATGTACAGTTGTCTGAGACGTTATGAAATGTTCTTTAACATCATGAACCATAAAATGTAGTCAGTGGTCTGCTATGGTTTATTTTTATAATAGGTAAACACAGGTCACAAGTTAACACGGTCACATTTACTTGATTCAGCAGCAGCACGATGTGATGCCGAGAGTCCTGTCTTCAATCGAGAGCTCTGGAGCTGATTCGGTGTAGATCGGTAGCTCGCTGGTTAGTGACTCTCATCTCGCGGCGCGGTGCTCTGTCTTTTAGCGCGTGTTCGAAACCTGCGCCATCACAGACGTAATTTATTTTTGTGTTTATCCTACTTCTGCCGCAAAACGGGCGATCATACTAATAACTTGCAATCTTTACAAGAATATCTGAATCATGCAACGAGCAAGTCTGCGTTTATTAAACACTTAATATCATGTCAGTTTGTGCTTTCAGAATTGCCGAGTCTGCTGCCGTCGTTCCAGCACATCTGCAGCAGAGACCTGTCCTGAACCAGGAAGCTGGTCACCAGATAACACGGTAACCAGTTAAACCGTAACACCTGGAAGATTAGGCAAATAGATGCTGATTTCGGACATGCATTCTCAGTAGTTCAGACTTTGTGCATTCGACTCGGGAGTGTGATGTCTGTGAGGACGCAGGTCCGGTAATTCTGCAAACAGCAGCGTACATGATAACTTCAGTCAGCTCGCCTTGACTACTGCAATTTTCCTCACTGTATATTTACAATAAAACAAAAAAGGATATGAAATACCTCTGCCTCCTTTCATTTTTCATTTAAACATAATAATAGCAGCAGAAATGTACTTAGTTCAGGAAAATGTGTATATATACAGTCATTACAAATGAAACTAAATATTATATCAATTGCCTCTTTTATTACCGTCGACTGTGAGTGACGTCACTTCCCAATGCAAACACGCCCAATAAAATGGCCCCACCCCTGTCACTTGATTGACAGGTTTCCGTGTAGACGTTGGAAATTCAAATGCAAAAGGTATTGCGATTCCATTTGAGTTTTGCCAGTTTACATGCACAGTGCAGAGAGAGTGAAAAGGCAAATGTGGTAATTAATATTGCTATTTAAATATGACAGGCTCATAGCTCGTAAGATATGGGAAACACAATTGCAAACGGACTTTGCATTTCCATTTTAAATTTGGCAGACACTGTGCACTCGCTTAAACGAAAATGCAAACGGTAATGTGCGATTTGCATTTGCGTTTGGATTATGTCACATTTTATGTGTCCACAAATTGAAAACGCAATTGCAAATACAATTTGCAATTCCTTTTGAATAAAGTCCGAAATATCATTCCATAGTTTAGCACCTCAGTACTTGAGCGAGCTCATATCGCATTATAGTCTTTCACATCCTCTGTGATCTCAAACTCTTATTTGATAATACCTAGAATATGAAAATCAACTGCGGGTGACAGATCCTTTTCCTATTTAGCGGCCAAAATCTGGAACAATCTACCTGTCAGTTTAAATCTAGATTAAAGACCCATATCTTTAACCTGGCATACACATAACACTCTATCACATTTCTATCATTCAAAAACAGGAGAGCTGAACTGGATGATGACGAACATCACTTAATCATCAATGAACCGACTTTAGCTGGAAAAATGACTCTTTTTTTTATTGTCCTCTTGAATTATCAACACACTTTGTTTTCCTGTTTAAACTTAAGTCCTAAAATTTGGACCTTTTCCAACATGCCAGTGTTTCAATCGTCCACTGGGTGTCCTCCATTCACCACATGAAAGCATGAGTGTCTGAACTAGCATGCAAGAGGGTAAACAAGGCTTCTGTTAAGTGTGTAAATCACACGTGTGTCCGTGTCATATGTTGAAGAGGCCCATGAAGGTGGCGTGAGCTGTCAGGATGAGCTCTGCTGATTTGCGGGGAACAGAGAGCTGAAGGGTGGATCCAGACTCCAGGAAGTAAATCCCTATGAGAACAACACATGCTTTATAATCAGACAGAAATTTATATTATATGCATAGTGCAAAATAATCCAGTGAAATTTTTGTGTTAAGAAGAACTTCAGCAGATGATATGGTCAGCACAGACATCCGATCTCACTGCGTCACAGAGAATAAAGCTTGAATCCACAGAAGACCTGTGCCAACATCAATAGCTCAAACTCGTCATCTGTGTGGAATGGTGTGTACTTCTACAGAAAGTGCTTTAATTCAAATGCTTTCTGGGAAGAATGAATCACAGTACATTAAGACAACTATGTTTGCATTACAACATTTTTTCAGAAATATTTAAAGGGGTCATATGATGCGATTTCTTATTTTTCCTTTCTCTGTGGAGTGTTACAAGCTCTTGGTGCATAAAGAAAATCTGTAAAGATTAAAGAGATCTCAAAAAATTTGAATATCATGGAAAAGGTCTTTATCATTACAGCCTGTAAGTACATTATTTATATTGAAATAATTAGCCAATGATGATTCAAACGTGAGTTTGGAGCAGTGTAGAGTAGCCTTGTTGTTTGTTGTTTCTCAGATCACAAATGCAGACATGGTTTTATGTTTACACGGCACGATACGCAACACAACGTGTAAAAAGACAGTATTAGTCATTATAATCAGTAATTATCAGTAACGATGAGCTTTGTAAAAATGGATGCGTTTCAGAAGGCGGGGCATAGAGGAGAAACAGTAATGTACATTATATGGAAAATAATGTGTTTTTTTTTAACCTTAAACTGCATAAACACATTGCATTACACCAAATTCACATTATAATGTTCTTTTTAGCAACATCATATGGCCCCATTTGAATATGTATATAACATATTATCTAATTGAATATGCACTCATTTGCATACATTTCCAAAACAGAAATCTGAACATTGGATAAAGCCAGTCCAAAATATTTGTTTCATTCCGTTGACATTAGAGTTAAAGGTTTTTATAGAGGGATTTTGCTTATCTTTTTTATCTCTCCATAAATCAGAAAATACTGTCAAGGCAGTAAAAAAGGCAGTGTTTTTCGGAATAAAATGTTATGTTAATCAGATGAATGATACATTTGTGAAAATAGATAGGTTTAAAACTGTAACGTTTGGTGTCCTGCAAAGTGGAGAGAAAACCCGTTTTGAGAAAACAAAGATATGTTTTGTAATTGAAATCTACAGACACAAAGAAGAAAAAAAAAGAAACACAAAGTCCGTTCAAAGCAATATCAAATATGTGCTCTGAGTATGTCACATCACAGAACAATGTGTTATTAACCACCCAGTCAAACTTTAATGATAAAAAATACAAGAAAATAAAATAGGGTATTTAAATCTAGAAACGCTGGGGGCGTGTCAGCTCTGAAACCACGCCCACTCGCGGGAAGGCTGATGTCTCTCTCAGCTGTCAAATAACGCTACAACCTCAGTGGACGCTCACGCTAGCAGCTTCACTTAAATTCAATTATCCCAAACCGGTAATATACATTGTTTGTAACATGTTTTCAGCAATGCATTTCTAACATTTATAATGTGTTTAGAAACAATTCACTGAATTGCCTTTACACAGACTTTAAATTGAAAAAGACGTTATGTTATGGAAGCAAAATGAAAAGTAGTGCTGCTTTGGGTGTCAAATCTTTTTTTCTGTGATATCTGACAGTAGACATTTGTGGCCCATTTTTTTTTTATCCCCATTACATACAACAGATACAGTACATAATACAGTACATAATACTGTTGTTGTTCTCTTGTTGACCTGACTGCTTCTATTGTTCTCATTTGTAAGTCGCTTTGGATAAAAGCGTCTGCTAAATGATTAAATGTAAATGTAAATGTTAAATGTAATGAATAATAGTAATAGAACACTGAATTTAGTCACATTATTTGAAAAGTTTAGTTCTGTTCTGTATTTTTTAAAGGGAATCTTTTAGATTAAAACTTTTTTATATTATTATTAGATTTTTTTATATTTGTTTTTCATTTATCATTCATGCTCATAACAGTTGATTGTGTTATTTATAATATATATATATATATATATATATATACAGTACAGACCAAAAGTTTGGACAAACCTTCTCATTTCAAAGAGTTTTCTTTATTTTCATGACTATGAAAATTGTAGAGTCACACTGAAGGCATCAAAACTATGAATTAACATATGTGGAATTATATACATAACAAAAAAGTGTGAAACAACTGAAAATATGTCATATTCTAGGTTCTTCAGAGTAGCCACCTTTTGCTTTGATTCCTGCTTTGCACACTCTTGGCTTTCTCTTGATGAGCTTCAAGAGGTAGTCAATCACTTTTTTGTTATGTATATAATTCCATATATAATTCCACATATGTTAATTCATAGTTTTGATGCCTTCAGTGTGAATCTACAATTTTCATAGTCATGAAAATAAAGAAAACTCTTTGAATGAGAAGGTGTGTCCAAACTTTTGGTCTGTACTGTATATATATAAAGAATTCTAGCCTTCTAATGTGCTATTTTTAAAACTGAAATATCATGCTCTCACTGTGTTCTAAAATATGTCATTTCTGTTAGTTCCTTCATTTTTAACACTGTTATTGCAGTGAGATTTTCCTTAAATGATGGCTGAATCTTTCTAACAGTATATTTGAGGGGGCGTGGTCTGAGTGCTATGACGACCTGAAGCATAAACCTGGCAAGAGTTAATTAATTTTTGGACAGTATTGTCCTGATAACTCACCAGCAGTGTAGCAGGTGTTGAGTGGCTGGCTGATGTTACTGGGCATGCTTTTCAGACACTTCATCAGCTTAGTCTCCGCCCCCTTGAACCTCTTCGTGATCACATGACCCATGACCCAGGTGGTGTCTTTATACAGCACCTGTGGTGAGTAACAGGGTAATACTGTATGGAGCTGGGGACAATCAAGTACTGTAGATACTTGTAAATGTAACACTCAGGCTAACCAAGATGTAGCTGACTTTTTTTTCCTGAAAACATGATCCTCTGTGATTCATGAAATGCAAGTCTATGCCAGTTTTTGACGTTCAAAGTGCTAATAGCTGTTGACTCGCATGTTATGAATCACTAAGAACCATATTTTCAGCTAAAATACTTACTGTTTTACTGAAGAAAGAAAGTCATCTACATCTGTCACACAGATCATGAGAATGATATTATGTTATAGCAGGTCAGGCCTCCTTTATTAACATTAGTCAATGCATTCCCTTGCATTAACAAACAATGAGTTTTTTTATTCTATTTATTATTATTATTATTTTTTTTTTTTTACAGAATTTATACATTTTTGTTACTGTGTTCATTTTTGTTCATGTTGGTTTACAGTGTATTAACTAATGTTAATGTTACCACTTTTGATGTTTAATAAGGAATAAGTAAATGTTGACATTAACATTCTTTAAGAATAATAAATAGTGTAAAAGTATTGTTCATCATCTGTTGATGTTGACTAATGTGGTTAACAAATTACATTTTACTGTAACGTGTTACTCATTTTGTACTTTTGATTGATTTGTTTTGTGCTTTGGTGCTGGTGTTAGTGAAGGGTTTTTACACACAAAACCTTAATCTACTTATGTAATAAATGTCATATACTACAAAACGTTCAACCATCTAAGAACATTTTCAGCTGATATAGTACACAAAATATTATTACTGGGCTTTATGGCTGTCAATTTTTACAACCCAGCAGATGGCACTGTTTTGAGTCTCATATCCAAAAACAAAGAAATTAATAAATTATACAGCTTTTTGTTTTCCTCTTTTCCGATTGTGTGGAGTGTTTTTGACACAAATACTCTAAATTGTAATACTCTAAAATTTACACAATCATAACACAGAACTCAAACGTACTACAGAGACAACAACATAATTGCAATAACCTAAACAATAAAACGTAATATATACAGTATATATATATATATATACAGTATATATATATATATATATATATATATATATATATAAAATACTAAAAGATTCTGAGTTCTTCTCACTTGTTTCTGCCTAGTCTATATTCACCAAAAACTGTGATACTTCAAAAAGTTCAAATGTAATCCACATGCATTGAGCGTTTTAATCCAAGTCTTCTGAAGAGACACAATCACTTCATCTGATGAACAGACGCATCCATGTAGCACATCAAAGATGATAAACAGAAGCTCAAACATCCTCGCTTGACGTATCAATGAGGTTTGTTCTTGCGAGTCAAGCAAGTATGGTTGAGGTCACATGAGGGTGATAAATTAAGTGAACTAACCCTTTTAAGTCTGTATTTTGATAATGCAGCAGTATCAGAACCAAACAAGACCAACCTGACTGTAGATGAAGTATGTGCCCTTGGCCTCCACTGTAACAGTATCAGCTGATACCTGCAGCCCCTGTCCTCTGCTCTGCTCTACGGCCCACGACAGAACAGTGATGTCACCATCACCTGAGGAAAACACGGAGAACAAATGAGAGAGAAAACTACATCTCTGTCTGTCTGTTGCAATCAAAACTATTCAACCCTCTTGATTTGCAAGACATTCTGCTGCCATGAACCAGATATATATATATATATATATATATATATATATATATATATATATATATATATATATATATATATATATAATATTAACCCCTTAAGTGACAGCCATTACATATTTTATTGCCTTTTTATAATATTTCAGTAATCAAATAATTTATTAGAAAAAAAAAAATGTTTTCCATTTTGTGATAGAAGTAATATTGACAGTCAAATTTAGAAATTTGTGATAGAAAAATGCATCATAAAATGTAAATGTAGTTTGGGTGTCACCCGGTGGCTGTTTGTGGTATAATGGACTAAATAAAATCTCAAATTTTTTAAAATATCAACTTCAAATTTGAAACCTAACTTATTTTGACATTAGGCTTTAATTTTATAGAAATTCTAGAGTAAAACCTGTTTATTTATGTTATATAAAATAAAATAAAAAAAATGTAAAGTGCATTATCTTTATAGTAAATTTAAACTTCTATAACTTTCTAATACTTTCATATTTAGAATGATTCCACTTCCACAATAATCTGCTGATTGTCTTCTTTAAAATGAGTCCAACCTGTATTCTAAAGCGTTCACTAATTACTAATTATAACATTTTAAGTTTTGATAGTGCACTTTCAAGTCTATGTTCAAAAATGGGAGGGGTGACAGTTAAGGGGTTAAACACCAACATCAGTAAGCAGTTATACAAATTAATTCAAATGTGAGATTCTGAGGATATAAAGTTGATGAAAATGAAAAACAAACAAACAAACAAAAATATTATTCAACCCACTAAAGTTAAATTGTGTAGAGAATCGTTTATTGTTGTATCTGTGCTTACAAGCTTCTGAGACTCTTTACTGGAATCTCTGTTCATTCATCACAAAAAAGAAAAGAAAAAAAAGTTTCTTCTTGCAGTGTTAACATTTGTAAACATCATTTACCGACAGCCAAAGTTAGTGCGTTGAAATAACAGATGCATATAAACAAGTCGGTTAGATGTCCGTCTAAATATAATAACAACAATAACCCCATGACTTGAGTAACAAGCTGAAGTAATCAAAAACCAAATTTGCATTACCAGTAATGGGAGGGGGGGGGTGTCACAAAAAAACTTCCACTCATCATTTCTCACCCTCATGTCGTTCTAAAACGTTCTTCTCAGTATCTCAGTTATTTTTATTATTTGTTTGTTTAATGTGTTTGACAAAGGTCAGCAGAACTATCTGGTTACTCTCATACGTAGAACATTTTTCAGAAGAAAGTTAAACAGGTTTGGAATGGTGAGGAGAGAGTGAGTTTCATTTTTGGTGAAACTGTTCCCTTTCTCCTGCGTTATACTCACTGTACGACTGCGAGGACACAGGAACAAGGTGCAGAAATGTGTGCTGCTCTGCCAAAAGAAACAACAATTCATATGGTATATAAAACATAAAAATATGTATCTGTGTGTTAGACAGAGAGAGGGATGTTACTCACTTTCTCTTCTCTTCGTCTGTTTTGTCACATCTCTCTTGTCTCGTACCTCTGCGTGTGTTCGTCTCTCAGGGAATCTGTGATAACAGCTTACCTTATAACAAGATGTAGCCTATGGGAAATTATAGACATCATCGCTCACTGATTTTGCTTCAGGATTTTACAGTGGACAGCAGTTAGCAACACTACACAGTGGTTACTTCATACTAAAATAGTAACAAAACTGTCAGATGTTACACTGTACAACCAGTCTACCCCATTCTAATTAAAAGAGGTCATTATTGGGTTTGGAAGTGCCAGTAATTCAGGTGAAAACACTGTCATGCAGGAATAGAATGCTGTTGGACTCTTCCCAGACTGTATTAAAACCAAAAACACGATTCTTGATCATTGTCCTCACAAGCATTACTGGAATAGCCCAACCCATTTGGAGGAGGGTGTGCGTTGCACATACCTTAGGTCAAACTACCAAAAACCCCACTGGCCCAACAATATGCAAAAACTTAAAAGAGACCTTATACAGTTTTTGATTATTATTATTATACTGATTTGAGTATTTGGTTTTACACTTTCGTCAGACAAAATTCAGTACACCAAATAATTTTATTTTTGTCAGAACAAACATTCTCCTATAGTGAAGCTGCATTTAATCTTGCTTGAGTCATTTTGTTGATTGTTTAGCATTATTTCTTGATTTGGGGTTGTGGATGGGGTTGATTCAACTAATTAGGACACTGGAATTTTCTTTAGTCTTCATTAAATTTATTTGAAAGAAAAACTGAATAAATTCATCTATTTGCTTCTGATTTTATTTTATTTTATGCAGAGTGAATAGAAGGCAGCCACCAGTTCTGCAAGTGTAGGGAGTGTATTTCTTTTAACACAGATGAGGAAGTGAAAAATAGCTGCACAAATAAACTCTATGGAAGCACTGACAATTTTTTTGTTGTTGTTTGTTTGATTTTTTTACCACTGTATTGTTAAAAATGCATTGGACTAATATGTAATTATCAATTGTACATGGGTAACTATATTCATATAGGTACCACAGTGATGCTACTTCAAGCTGCTTTAAAAGACCAATACTGTAGGCTACTTTGAAATGTACCATAGCACTCAATCATTTTGCTCTCTAGAGAATACTTTGGTATAACCAGGTTACAGGTTAAAAAAACAACAACCCGCAAACCTGTTATTTGTTGGTGAAGCTACAGATGAACCCCATTAAAAGTGAAACAATTAAAGCACTCACCTACCCCGTAGCACGCGGCGGAATCGCAGCATATCCCACCTTCGTCTCTCGCTGTCTCCAGAGGCCTGAAGCGCTGCGTTATCTCTGCCATTTCGGACCTGAGCATCCAAATGTATGTCCACTGCATATAGATCACACCTACACAGGTGCATGCAGCAGCGCACGCGAGCAAGCGCTTCAACACCTCCACGTTCACCCTCCAAACAGAAGCAGGACTGTTGTGGTCGTCCATTACAGTCCAAACGTTTTAATGACGGGACAGAAGAGTTTAGAATGCGGTATTATAGCCGTTCTCATTTGATCCATTAACTTTCGGTTTCGCAACTTTCATCATAAAGCGGTGGGAGTGGAAAAAAAAAAACGTCGGTCAACACATGCTCGTCTCATTCCCTAGAATAAATATTGCATTGAAGCCAACCATAATCTCGGATGAGATCCCAGTGGATTCTGAAGAAATAATAAATGGAATTCCATTAGCTTTACTATGGCGATTGTTAAAGATTAATAGACGCGTTGATCAGTGACTAAACCTAATGGGAATGATGCCCAGAGAACAAGATAATGAGCGCTGGATTCATGCTGCAAGGTATGCATGGTTAGTCATGTGTGTATGTCTATACATATTTTTGTTTAAATATATAAAATATATAAATATATATTTTTCAAAAATATATTTTTACAAAAATGGCCCAATATGGGTAGAAAACATATTTATGCAAAGGCCTATTTTTCAAAAGGCCTCTAACACTAGCATTATTTTTCTATTTTATCTTCTTGTTTTTTTTATATTACACACATACAGTACATAATATATATATATATATATATATATATATATATATATATATATATATATATATATATATATATATATATATATATATATATTAGGGGTGTAACGGTACTCAAAAATCACAGTTTGGTACGTACCTCGGTTTTAAAGTCACGGTTCGGTTCATTTTCGGTACAGTAAGGGAAAGAAATGCAAACATTAAGCTGCAGGTTGTTTATTACTATAAACTTTTTTTTACAATTTGTTTACACTCTTTTTTTTAAATACTTTTTAATAAAATATATATAAAATAAAAAAAGAATAAGAAATAAAATACTGCTGCAAAGTTCTCCACTAAATAAAATACTCTCAGTCTCAAACCAATATCATATAATAAAATATAATGAAAAATATAAATAAATAACTATGATTACAGTGCAGCATTACCAATCCCAGCTTGTAGACCTGCTCATATTTAAAAAATATATAATATAACTTTTCCAAAGTGTAAAGTGCAGCATCAACAGTTTCAGTTTTTAGACCTGCTCAGATTTCGTTATAGCGTTGGACCGATCAGAATTAGGAGCAAAGGTCTGTTTAAATGCGACGGGAGCTGCGTTTGAATTACAATCATTTTTTTCCTTTCAGCCTTTGTTGAAGAGGTCACAGAAATGTTATCAATGATTACCTTAGAGTTTGACTGTTTTGCTATTGCAGGGGATTTTAATATTCACATAGATAATGCAGAAAACAAAACTACAAAAGAAATGTTAACGGTTCTAAACACTTTTGACTTGACTCAGCATGTGCATGGACCCACACACAAAGGTGGACACACTCTAGACTTAATCATCAGTAGGGGTCTAAACATTTCATCCATTGTTATTAAGGACATAGCACTATCTGATCACTTCTGTATTTTCTTTGATATTTTGATGTCTGCTACAACTGAATCTAGATCGGTCTCTGTCAGAAGGAGATGCATTAACGAGAACACAAGTGTACTATTTATGGAGGCTTTATCTTTAACACCAAGCATTTCTGCAGATTCTGTTGATACTCTCCTTGATTCCTTCAACTCAAAAGTTGAGAATGTTATTGATGATATTGCTCCAATAATAATCAGAAAGAAAACAAACAGACAGAAATCAGTTTGGAGAAGATCAACAGCAATTCAGACTATGAAAAGACAATGCAGAAAAGCAGAGCGGATGTGGCGGAAGACAAAACTTGAAATTCACTATAGCATCTATAAAGACAGCCTTCATGCTTTTAATGTGAAACTAGCCACAGCTAGACAGAATTTCTTCCTCAAACCTTATAAACAGTAACTTAAATAACACTCGTACTCTTTTTGCCACTGTTGAGAGACTGTAAAACCCCCCAAGTCAGATTCCCAGTGAAATGCTCTCAGACAGCAAATACAATGAGTTTGCTTCCTTCTTTTCTGAGAAGATCATCAATATCAAGAAGGCGATTAGCACATCCTCAAGTAATGCAGAGGTCAGACAGATTATGCCACAATATCAAAAAGATACTATGTCTATTTTTGAAGCAATTGATAGCAACATTCTGGAAGACATAGTGCAGCACCTAAAATCATCAACCTGCTATCTTGACACACTTCCCACATCTTTTTTCAAAAGTGTGCTTAACTGCTTAGAAGCAGATCTTTTAGAAGTGGTGAGCGCCTCACTTCTTTCTGGGACATTTCCAAACTCCTTAAAAACTGCAGTTGTTAAGCCCCTCCTGAAAAAGAGCAATCTTGATAACACCATTTTGAGCAATTTTAGACCAATATCTAATCTTCCTTTTATAGGCAAAATTATAGAAAGGGTAGTTTTTAATCAGCTGAACAAATACTTAAACTCAAATGGATACCTGGACAATTTTCAATCTGGTTTTCGACCGCATCACAGCAGAGAGACAGCACTCATTAAGATAATAAATGATATTCGCTTAAATTGTGACTCTGGCAAAATATCGGTGCTGGTATTGCTAGATCTCAGTGCTGCATTTGACACTGTCGATCATAACATACTACTAGAGAGACTGGAAAACTGGGTCAGGCTTTCTGGGATGGTACTCAAATGGTTCAGGTCATACTTAGAAGAGAGAGGCTATTATGTGAGTATAGGAGAGCATAAGTCTAAGTGGATGTCCATGACATGCGGAGTCCCACAAGGGTCAATTCTTGCACTGCTCTTGTTTAGCCTGTATATGCTCCCACTAAATCAAATAATGAGAAAGAACCAAATTGCCTATCACAGCTATGCTGATGATACCCAGATTTACGTAGCCGTATCTCCAAATGACTACAGCCCCATTGACTCCCTCTGCCAATGCATTGATGAAATTAATAGTTGGATGTGCCAGAACTTTCTTCAATTAAACAAGGAAAAAACTGAAGTCATTGCATTTGGGAACAAAGATAAAGTGTTCAAGGTGAATGCATACCTTGACTCTAGGGGTCAAACAACTTAAAATCAAGTCAGGAATCTTGGTGTGATTCTGGAGACAGACCTTAGTTTCAGTAGTCATGTCAAAGCAGTAACTAAATCAGCATACTATCATTTAAAAAACATTGCAAGAATTAGATGTTTTGTTTCAAGTCAAGACTTGGAGAAACTATTGTAATGGGCTCCTCACCGGCCTTACCAAAAAGACCATTAGACAGCTGCAGCTCATCCAGAACGCTGGTGCCAGGATTCTGACTAGAACCAGAAAATCTGAGCATATCACACCAGTCCTCAGGTCCTTACACTGGCTTCCAGTTACATTTAGGATTGATTGGTTTGCCGCCAGCCATATCACCCTGGAGCCCAAGACCGGTTTCCCACTGAAGCTAAGCAGGGCTGAGCCTGGTCAGTACCTGGATGGGAGACCTCCTGAGAAAACTAGGTTGCTGCTGGAAGAGGTGCTAGTGAGGCCAGCGGAGGGTGCTCACCCTGTGGTCTGTGTGGGTCCTAGCGCCCCAGTGTAGTGATGGGGACACTATACTGTCAACAAGTACCGTCCTTCGGATGAGACGTTAAACCGAGGTCCTGACTCTCTGTGGTCATTAAAAATCCCAGGAAGTCTTTCGAAAAAAGAGTAGAGGTGTGACCTCGGCATCCTGGCTTAATTCGCCCAATTTGAAAATTTTGAAAATTGGCTTGTTTCAAACCGCGGACATGAAAAACAACTGAGGACTTGGCAACACTGGTTCAGGTGGAGCGGCAGTAACTACACAGAGCCATAGTCTACCGACAACTAACACAAAATCGCTTTCAAAATCAACAAAGAATCGCCTGCGATTTTAAAATCGATTTTATGTAGATTGTCAGTGAATTACAGCTCTGTTTAGTAAATGCCAACCAGTGTTGCCAAGTCTGTGGTTGTTTTTCATGTCCGTGGGTCGAAGCAACAATACCAATAAAGTGATATTTAGCCTAAAATGCGAATTTTACCAATGCAACCCTGCCAAAAAAACTTATGTTTTAATCCCGGGAAGCAATTTTTATCGGGGAACCTCCTGGAAACTCGGAGTACACCATCCAGTTCTGCACCCTGGCCGCAGAGTGCAATTGGAACGAGGAGGCGCAGTGGGACCGGTTCCTGCATGGGCTGGCTGACCGTGTCCAGAGGGAAATCTACATGCTGGACCTTCCTGCCTAACTTAACGGTCTCATCGAACTGGCCTTAAGGGTCGACGCACACTTGAGTCGCATAAACCGGTTCCATCAACAAACCCCATTCCGCAGCACAGAGGAATTGCGCATGGACACAGTCAGCCCCTTATCCCATCCCGAGCCCATGCAGGTGTGTAGAGCTCGGCTTTCCCGGAAGGAGAGGGAGAGGTGGAGATCCCTAGGACTGTCCCTGCCTCTACTGCAGGGACAGGCCATTTCAAAAGATCAAGCCCGTAAGTAACTATGAGGCTACTATTGGATGGGATCTCCGCCGAGAAGACCTCATCTACACACCTCCCGGTAAGACTAAGGTGGGCAACCCATACGCACGACACAAGGGCATTACTGGACTCTGGGGCTGAAGGTAATTTTTTGGATTATAAACTGGCACAACAACTCCACATCCCCATGTTTCCCCTTACTCACAAGATTTCTGTTAATGTGCTAAATGGACAGCAACTCCCTTTCATTTCCCATATTACCGGACCTGTAACCCTCATCAACTCTGGCAACCACTCCAAGAACATTACATTCCTCCTCATAGACTCACTACTGGCACCCATAGTTATTGGTCACCCCTGACTCACTCTACACAATCCCAGTATCAATTGGGTGCACAATTCCGTGTCTGCTTGGAGCATCCCTTGTCCTAAGTCTTGTCTTGTGTCTGCTTGTTCGTCTGTGCCTGTTTCTGTGTTCCAGGAAGAGGCAGTGAATTTGTCTACCATGCCCGAGGAGTACCAGGACCTGAGGGAAGTGTTCAGTAAGTCCCTGGCTGCTTCTCTACCTCCGCATTGTCCTTACGACTGTGCCATAGACTTAGTACCAGGTAAGACTCCGCCTAAGGGCAAGTTATATTCACTTTCTGTTCCAGAGAGGGAGGCTATGGAGAAATATATTTCTGATTCTCTGGCATCCAAGTTCATTCGTCCTTCCTAATCTCTAGCGGGGCGGGGTTCTTTTTTGTGGGGAAGAAGGATGGTTCTCTGTGACCGTGTATCGATTACCGGGGGCTGAACAACATCGCGGTAAAGAATACTTATCCTTTGCCGTTGATGTCTTCAACCTTCGAACGGTTACAGGGAGCATCCATTTTCACAAAATTTGATTCACGTAATTCTTATCATTTGGTCCGCATAAGGGAGGGCGATGAATGGAAGACCGCATTTAATACCCCTAGGTGGCACTTTGAATACTTGGTCATGCCCTTCGGGCTGTCCAACTCCCCAGCGGTCTTCCAAGCACTCATCAATGATGTGTTGAGAGATATGGTTGACCAGTTTATATATTTTTACCTGGATGACATATTGATCTTCTCATCTTCTCTCCAGGATCATGTTCAGCACGTCAGACGAGTGCTCCAGAGGTTCCTAGAGAATGGGCTTTTTGTCAAGGCGGAGAAATGCGTTTTTCATGCACAGTTTGTTCCTTTCCTAGGGTACATCGTCTCATCTGAGGGAGTGTGTATGGATCCTGACAAGATTAGGGCTGTGATCGATTGGACAAGTCCAGATTCCCGTAAGGCCCTACAGAGGTTTCTGGGGTTCGCCAATTTCTATCGGCGTTTCATTTGCAACTACAGCCAACTAGCCGCGCCTCTGACTGCCTTGACCTTCCCCAGAACGACGTTCAGGTGGTCTGATGAAGCTGAGGCTGTATTTGCCAAACTTAAGAGTCGCTTCGTTTCAGCTCCCATCCTCGTTGCCCCTGATACATCGCGCCAGTTCGTGGTGGAGGTCGACGCGTCAGAGGTGGGGGTATGAGCGGTACTTTCCCAACGTTCTTTCGCAGACGACAAGATGCATCCCTGCGAGTTTTTTTTCTCATCGTTTATCACCTGCTGAACGTAACTATGACATTGGTAACAGAGAGTTGTTGGCAGTCAAGTTAGCGCTGGAGGAATGGCAACATAGGTTAGAAGGCTCTGGGGTACCTTTTACTGTATAGACTGATCACGAGAACTTAGAATATATTAGAACCGCTAAAAGACTCAACTCTAGGATTCCAAAAACATCAAACCCGACCTTTAACTCATATTTTTGAACGTTCCATGCGCCCGTCTACTCCCGAGTGTATTTTACCTGAGACTCTTATTGTCTCCACTCTCAGGTGGGAGGTCGAATCGAAGGTCATGACGGCCTTAGAAGGGGTAATGCCTCTGTCCGACTGCCCACCGAATCGGTTATTTTTGCCAGAGGGGTATCGGTCTGACATCATTCAGTGGGGCCATTGTTCCAGCATAGCATGTCATCCAGGGGTTAATCGCACCACCTTTTTGGTAAAGCAACAATTCTGGTGGCCATTAATGACTCGCAACATCCGCAGTTTTTTTGGCTTGCTCAGTTTGTGCCACTGGTAAGACTTCCAATCGACCTCCAGATGGGTTACTTCAACCACTGTCAGTCCCTCCGAGACCCTGGTCCCACATTGCTCTAGATTTTATTACCGCCCTCCCAGGGAAAGACGGTCGTTTTGACCGTCATGGACTGGTTCTCGAAGGCGGCTCATTTTATTCCCTTGACTAAATTACCCTCCGTCAAGGAGACAGAGGTAACTGTTGTAGATCACGTCTTTCATTTACATGGCCTCCCGACAGACATGGTTTCTGACAGGGGTTCCCAATTTGTGTCCAAATTTTGGCAAGAATTTTGTAAATTACTGGGTGCGAGTGTCAGTTTATCTTCGGGGTTTCATCCCCAAAGCAACGGACAAAGTGAGAGAGCCAACCAGGATTTGGAGAGAGTGTTGCGATGTTTGGTTTCCAAGAATCCTTCCTCTTGGAGTCAACAACTCTCGATGGTGGAGTATGCCCACAATTCATTACCAGTGTCATCCACGGGCCTTTCTCCATTTGAATGTAGTTTAGGTTACCAGCCACCAATTTGTCCCAGTATGGAATCAGAAGTCGCGGTCCCCTCCGCTCAGACCTTCATCCAGAGGTGGCGTCACACCTAGAGAAGAGCCCGTGAGACTCTGCTTCAGGTGGGGTCGCGCACCAAGGCCAAGGCCGATCGCCACTGGTCAAAGCCTCCCATATAGGTTGTTGGTCAAAAAGTGTGGCTTTCTACTACGAACATTCCGCTCCAATCCGTATCTAATAAATTGGCTCCTAAAGTTATTGGCCCGTTCACTGTCACCAAGATCATTAGTCCAGTGACAGTCCGCCTCAAACTTCCTCCTGCGTACAGGAGAATCCATCCCGCCTTCCTTGTGTCGACAATAAAACCTGTGTTTCATTCACATATTAACCCGCCGGTCCCGGTTCCTTCTCCTGCCGCGTCTCATAGATGGGGAACCCACTTATTCGGTTATCCGTATTCTGGATTCGAGAAGGAGGGGACACGGATTCCAATACTTGTTGGAGTGGGAGGGTTACGGTCCGGAGGAGAGAAGTTGGGTTCCTGCTTGATGATTACAATCGACAGGTAAGTCCATCGAGGAACACCAGGAGGCGTTTCTAGGGGAGGGGGTACTGTAACGGTTCACAAATTCACTGTCTCTCTCGGCTTGTTTAGTGTGCAAGTGTGTGTCTGTGGGCGTGGTCCATGTCTGATTACAGCACCAACTGCGTCCCATTGTGTGTGTCTATTTAAGTGCAGTAACTGGTGTCTCATGTTGTCAGATCGTTGTGGTTCTTCCCTGTATTCCGTTCTGTTCTCCTGGCTGTCTGTTCTTCGTCGAGTCTTCTTGTTCCCTGCACCGGAATCACGAGCACCTTCACCGGGAGATACTGCAACGTTATCACTGTTGTCCACCGAGGTCCCTGCATCACCCACCAGCAGAGCTTGTGATCGTCGCCACTCTCCCTATGTGTCTGGAACTTCCTTATTGTCTGTTTATCTGACCTTCATCTTATATTGTTATTAAACCACCTTACACTTGCATCCTGTGATAAATATGGACCCCTGCCCTGCTTGTTATCCGGCAGCGGCCCTATAGAGTCCCTGTATCTCATCGACAAGACTTTGAGGAGGACTCCAACTGCAAGTGATTTAACCATCCAATAGCCCCTGGTCCAGCCCGAGTATCATGGTCCCTAAACCTGATGGTACTTTGTAATTTTGTAATGACTTCCAGAAATGAAATGAACTCTTGCGGTTCGCCAGCTAACCAATGCCCAGAGTGGATGCACTCATCGAGAGACTGGGAAGGGCACATTACATCTCCATGTTAGACCTCACCAAAGGCTACTGGCATGTCCCCCTGAGCCCTTGGGAAAGGCAGAAAAAGGCCCTTAGGATCCCTAGAGGTGAGGAGCAGTACAGGGTTCTTCCTTTTGGCATGCACGGGGATACAGCCACCTTCCCAAGTCTCATGGATGTTGTCCTGCGGCCCCACCAGGAGTAAGTCATAGCCTATCTCGAAGATGTTGTGGTCCACTCTGAGAAATGGGAGGACCATCTAAACAGGTTATGGGAAGTGCTGTCGGCATAATGTCGGGCTGGAGTAACTCCTAATCCCTACAAATGCCATCTAGAACTTAATGAAGCACGCTACCTGGGCTATCGCATAGGCTGAGGTCTCATCCTTCCTCAAGAAGCAAGAAAATGGCAGCCATATGTGACTGTCCCTGGCCAACCACGAAGAAGCAGGTACGGGCTTTCCTGGGTTTAGTGGGCTACTATCGATGTTTCATTCCAGACTTCTCCTCTCTGGCTGCCCCCTTACAGACCTGACAAAGAAAGGCCAACCAGACAAAATAAAACGGAATTTTGAGACCGAAGAGGCGTTCCAATGTTTAACCTGTTAGCCAGCATCCCAACGCGGGCATCATCAACGCCCCTAAAATCGCACGTGTCAGTATTTAAGAATAGATTAAATGAAACGGGACAAATTTAATCTTGACAAACTATATATCATTATAAAGATCTAAGCCTCAAGCATCGACAACAGATTGCTGTTTTTCAATGGAAAGCTTATAAAGACTGTATTTGCTACATTTGTGTAAGCAGTACACATAAAAACATGAATAATGGATACGCAGTACATACCAGATTCATCATAATAACGAGTCTTAAAAACATCCACAGCTGTAAATCCCAGTTTAGTTAGGAAGGGAAGGGTCCACTGAATGACATCTCATGGAGCACGTTGTTTACGTTTCAGTTCTTCAGCGACAGAATTGTTTGTGTCCGTTATGGAATAACTCACGCTAAGAAGCTGCTTCTTGGTAGTAAAAAAATGGCATGGTTTTGCAGCGTACAATGTCACAAACAGAATGAGATGATCCACCGGAAAAAAAGTGAATGAAAGATAGTATATTTGAATTCTGGCGCTCTCTCGTGACGGCTCGTGACGCGCTCTGATGCACCTGTCAGCTGATGGAGGTGGAACTTATAGCGATCGCCTTTTTCTTTGTTTGTTTTATTTTTCAACAGTTTTTATATATGTGAGAGTGTGTTTTATGTTGAATGTGAATGTATCTGCATGATTACCATCTGTTTGAGTGCAAATCAGCTCAAATCAGCTCGCTATTACTGTATGATCACAGGTATCAAAGTGAACGCGTCTATATAAATAGAGAGAGTGGATTATTTACTTTATGGCACATTTGTGTTATTACCATCTGTATAAGTGGCCATCAGCACATCAGCACTTATTTGCATGTAGACATAGTCTCATAAAAATATTTGCAGGAGTCTAATTTTTCATATCTTATTCAGATTTGAAATAGAAATTTATGAGACATGTGACTTTCAACCCATTACTTTTCTAGATTGCTCCAGGATTGATTTCATGTATTTTTATATCAAATAAAAAATGTTCAAGTGTGGAAAAAAAAATTCAAGGCACTTCAGTGTCTATAATTTTTCATATTTCTGAGCATTATCAAATCTAGTTGATAAAAAGTAAAGCCCGAAGGGTCTTCTTTCCAAAGACACCAAAATTATGTTTGTAACACACTAAAGTAGGAAACTGTTACAATTATAAGTTAGGTAGAGCACTTTCAGCTGTGAGTCCCATAATTGGGGGTCAGGTTAAAAGGTTAAAGACTGCCCTTTCATCATCCCCAGTTCTACATGCAGCTGACTTTTCTCGGCCATTTACCCTCCAGACAGATGCCTCAGACACTGGCCTGGGAGCAGTTCTGTTGCTAACCATCCAGAGAGAAGACCCTCCGGTGATGCACATTAGTAGGAAGCTCACTCCACCGGAAACTTAGTATGCTGTGGTTGAGAAGAAACCTCTTGCTATAAAGTGGGCAGTCCTGAAGTTACGCTATTACCTCTTAGAAAGATCCATCATGCTGGTGACAGACCATATGCTTCGTTTCAGTGGATGGCCAAGGAAAAGGACACCAACGCCAGAGTCACAAGGTGGTTCCTTGCCCTTCAGGATTTCCATTTTGTAATGAAACATTGGGCTGGCGTCTCCAATTGAAATGCAAATGGGTTTTCCCAAAAGTTCTCTGGCTGGTCAGGTCTGGTAAGGGTCATTCCTAACCCCCCACCATGCTAATAGTTCCCACTTCTATCAATAGGACTCCCAACAAAGGAGAAAGAGAGTTGGGGATGTGATGAGTTGCCAGCAGCTCTTCATAGCTCTTCATTTTCCCCGGGCGCCGCAGCATAAATGGCTGCCCACTGCTCCGGGTGTGTGCTCACAGTGTGTGTGTATGTGTGTTCACTGCTCTGTGTGTGTGCATTTCGGATGGGTTAAATGCAGAGCACAAATTCTGAGTATGGGTCACCATACTTGGCTGAATGTCACTTCATATGTCGCCCCTGGTAACACACAAAAACCAGCTGGGGTGCAATCACCAAGACCAGCTGATGGCAGTCAATCAGTCAATCATAGGTATATACTGTATATATTTCTATCTAGTATTTTATAATTTAAATAAACCTATGCAGTGGTATGTTTACTGACTAAATAGTTTGTAGAAGCCTTCAATACAGTTTTTTTTTATATATTTTGGGGGGTGGGGGTATAGACATAGTCTCATAAAAATATTTGCAGGAGTCTCATTTTTCATGATATCTTATTCAGATTTGAAATAGAAACTTATGAGACATGTTATATATACATGTGTGTGTGTGTGTATATATACTGTATTTATATATATATATATATATATATATATATATATATATATATATATATATATATATATATATATATATATATATATACGTATACGTATATACATATATTCATATACATGTTCATATGGGAACATCCTACCTTCACCAGCTGAGGAAATTCAACCTGCCACAGTAACTGCTTCTACTCTGCCATCACTGAGTCTGTTCTGTGTTCGTTCATCCATAACTGTCTGGTTTGGTTCAGCTACCAAATCAGACATCAAGACACTACAGCAGACAGTCAGGACTGCTGAAAGGATTATTGGTTCCCCTCTACCCAGCCTCCAAGATCTCTACATATCCAGAGTGAGGAAAAGGGCTAAAAAGATCACCTTGGACCCCTCACACCCAGTCCACTGTCTCTTCCAACTGTTGTCCTCTACAATTCACAGACCACTAGAACAGCCAGGCACAAGAAGTTTTTTTCTCCCCACAGACTTTATTCAACCTGAACAATTAATCTTCATAATTATACATCGTTCATCACAATTAACATAATTATCTGACATATGTATATTAAACTGCACACTTTGTAAATAACATATCTGCACACTAATAACATACCTGTACATTTATCTAAAAAAAAAAAACATTTTCCCCTATCTTTCTATTTCTGTATGTATAGTACATTATTTAGGCTAATTTTAGTTTTTCTCTTTTTATATAAGTGCTATATAACATCCCTACTGTGTTATTCCTATGTATTGTGATGTATCATGTATATCTGTATTATGTTTGTACTTTCTTCTACACTGGAAGTTACCGTCATCAAGTCAAATTCCTTGTGTGTGTAAACATACTTGGTAATAAAGCTCTTTTGATTCTGATTCTGATTCTGATTCTGATTCTGAAGATATCATAGAATCATAGGCCTACAAGGCTCAAACAGCAGATATTAGTAAAAAGTGATATCTCATCATCATTGCTTCTGAGAATGCCATCAGATGTCCTAAAATTCACTGTGACACAAGCATCATCAGCCATCAGGAATGATCTATGGCCTGTTCCTGAAAAAAAACGCCATCATGGGGTTCCCTCCTGGAGCAAGGTCAAGAAACTGCTCTTATCCTCTAAATGAAAACACAATGTGAAATGCCAGATTTAAAAAAAAGAGTTCTTCCTTTGATCAGTTAAATGCTACCTGATGAGTCGGTGAGGGAGTGGCTTAATAAGGGATTGTGATGGTTTCTTCCTGAGTTTTCCTATATCCTGCAGAACGCTTGCAGTGTGTTTCTTTAGTATGTGGTCTCTCCTCTTTCTACACATCATCTGTGAAGGATGAGTCAGGCCTGCACTCACTCTCACCTGAAAGAGTTCACAGCGGCTGATATGACAGTACCATAGTAAAGTGATGGAAGTACAGTTCTAGAGTTACACTTAGATTACTTTAATATTATAAGTGTTTTTTTATTACTTTTTATGTTTATCATTTGAAGAGGATTAAAGTACAAACAAATTCCATTCACTGTTATAAACCGTATGAAGTGCATGTAATTGTAAGGGAAACAGGTCAATTTAGCTCAAAGGGAATCGTTTAACATTTTAAAGGGAATTTGAACAGAATCACTGTTTCACGGCTGATCACTGAGACGCCCTGCGATTCACTGAACGAGCCGTTTAACCTCGAATCTGCACTGGATATTAATATCCGAACTATAGTGAAAACACTATAAATTAGCACAGTTACAAGATCGACAGTTTAAGACATTAACTTGTAAGCACAAAACACAAGATACTTCTCTTTTCAATATGAATAAGGCTTTATACACGTGTTTTTTTGTATACAAACAATACCGGATGCGCGCGCATCCAGGAGGCAGAAAACCGCTATCTGTTATGCCGAGTTCAGTAAAAGAACATTGTAATTAACGTAGATTTCGCATTGTTTGTAATTTCTTGTTGACTCAATAATAAATTGCAATTTCAGAGTTGGATCTGTTTGTTTGTGTTTCATATTAATATATTATTAATATAACATTATGTAAAACGTCCAACTGTAAAAAAAAACCATGCTTCCCCCTAGGCACGTTGAACATCTGACACCCAGCACTGGCTCGGTTGGTACAATTGACAACGCAACAACTCTTTGGCATTTTGACTAGCGACAACACCACCACCTAAACCATTTACTCCGGTACGAAGAGCGCGGGTCTTTTGCCTCTTGGTTGCATGCGCAAGCAGTGATGACGTCGCAGAGAAATCCATCTATTAGATAAATCTAAGACATATACACTAATCTAACACATAAGCACACGCACTCCGACATTCATACAAGTTGCAGGAAGATAGAAAGTTAGGGAAGAATGAGTTTAAGAGAATGAAAATGTGGAATCCCAAGTTTACAGCAATACGTGAAATTGCATAGACATGAACAGCCATCAATCATTTAATTAACCCTCGCATTGAGTTCCTCAATATATTAGATACACCAGTACAAATGTCTGGAGAAGTTACTTGCCACTCCTGTGTGTTGTCGTTGAAAGGGGGTTTCCCGAGGTTGCTGCTTGGCTTGAAGTTCAGTAGTCGCTGAAGTGACGTCTTGGGAAGCCCGTGGTTGGGCGTTGGCTGACGATGCAG
Organism: Carassius carassius; assembly: GCF_963082965.1. Taxonomy (NCBI): domain Eukaryota; kingdom Metazoa; phylum Chordata; class Actinopteri; order Cypriniformes; family Cyprinidae; genus Carassius; species Carassius carassius. The sequence goes on along the minus strand of NC_081758.1, from coordinate 1,800,731 downwards.
AGTTGTGTGGCTGGTTGAAGTTGAACGGGCACTCGAGGTCAGACTTGGAGACACGGCATTACAAAACTTAACTCAGAACACGAAACTCTCAAACGGAAAAGAAAAGAAGTCAAGTTTGACAAGACTAGGTGGTGTTTGTTCTCATCGTGGCTAAGTAGCAGCAGGCATGCAGGCCGAAGGAACTGTGCTCAAAGAACGCTAAAAGTGATGACTAAAATCATACGCCTTATTCAGCCCGCCGCCATTTTGAATCGAAAACGAGGCTGTGAGGGTAAACTGGAAATAACAACAACTAAACATGGCTGTGTGGACTACGAACCTGTCATATTTTCCTCCTCTTACGCTCAATGTTGTGGAGTCATGGGCGGACAAAGGATCAAAAATTCTCAGGTCTATCCTCCTGAAGGGTTACAGCAACTGGATGGAGGGTTATATCCATGATGTTGAAGCTAAACAGTTACTTTTTCAACTTTCTTGTGAGGTTAGCTTAGCATACTGCATAGAAGATCACCATAGCGCTAATCAGAGGTGGGGGACTCGAGTCACATGACTTGACTCGAGTCTGACTCGAGTCACAATTTTCAAGACTTGCAACTTGCTTGATTAAAATATGAAAATGACTTGACTTGACTTTGACTTGAGAACAAGTTACTTGAGACTTGACTTTACTTGAAGTGGAAGACTCGACAATGACTTGAATGTACAATAAACAATCAGCAAAAAAATTAACAATAATAAAAAAAAAATATTGTGACATCAGCACCACTAATCAGCGTCTGTGCCTTTAAACGCTGCAAAATTCAAACCGCGTCAAACATGGTAGACATTAGTCGAGCTCCACAAATAGGACTTTGAAGTGGACCGTTCCGATAAAAAAAGATTTGCCAGATGCAAAATATGCAAAGCAAGAATATCCGACACGATAGCATCAAATTTCATTCGACATTTCAAGAACCACAAAGAAAGGTAATAAAGTAATCTCTTTATAGTTAGTTTCATTAAGATCTATAACGATTATTAATGTACGTTAATGAATTAATCTTTTATGTTTGTCATAATTTGGCCTTGGTTGCATATGTTTTATTACTTATTAGAAATGTGACCATTATCATTACTGATACGTCTCGTAAATAGATGTATTGGGGAATTTAGCTATAACAGTGGCATAACCTGAATTTTAATGCTGGACGCGTCCGAAGGAAACAGTTCTCGGTTCAGTGTACTGGTGATCCGAAAACCGATGCAACCGGATCTTGACTTGAGAACGAGTCAAAGACTTGAGGACTCGACTTGACTTGCTTAGGGTGAACGCTTGACTTGACTTGACTTGACTTGACTTGCTTGATTTATCTGAACTGTGACTTGAGACTTGTCTCGAGACTTGATGATTAAGACTTGAGACTTGCTTGGACTTGACCATGTGTGACTTGTCCCCACCTCTGGCGCTAATGTTGCTGAATGACCTAACGTTACATACTGATTGTATGTGCTGCTAACATTAGCCTCTCAGCCAACTCGAAGTGTTGAACTGTAGTGTTTGATGTCCATGATACCTGTGGTTTTACAGTGAAGAGAAACGAAGCAGGCTGTAGTTTTAGGGCCCGGTCTTTTCATCGGAAAGAACGAGGCGCCTTACAACATGAAGGTATTTTGTGTTGTTGTGAGGAAATTTCTACGTTACACCCTCCATGTTCAGGAAGGTTCATGTTGAGTTCAAGTTTTGGTCCTTCGTTCATTTTTGGACCTTGTTTGTATGTTTTTTCATTCGTTCATACTAAATACCAGGTGTTTCTAGTAAGCAGAGTCATTCTACAATGCAAGTTGTTATTGGTGACATGAATATGGTCTTAAGTAGTTTTTCTGATCTTTAATGTTGTAAATACATTTCTTTATATAAGTACTGGGGGAATAAAACGGTTAGGCTGATAGCTGTTTGGGATATAAAAAAACATTAACCGACATATTACACAGATGTAATAAGTAGATTGTAACTAATTACTTTTTTATAACACTTGTTATAACGTAAGTGTAACTTAGTTATACCAACAACCGTTATAGTTTTTAAATACTTTAAGACCAAAGTATTAAAAAAAAAAAAAAAAACACCTGTTATTTTGTACACCTTGTCTTGAAATGTGGGTTAGGGTTAGTTAATGTCTTTTTCTTAACGTTTTGTTGCTTTTTTGCAGGTGGAGCTGTCTTCAGAAAACCCTTTTATCCGAGACACCCAATGCACTTGTAAAGCAGGATTGGGGCACTGTAATCATTTACTAGGACTACTTTACACACTGGCTCACTACCTAAAAATGGAGCATAAATCTGTACCACCAAGAGCAAGTAAAACCTCTTTGCCTCAAACATGGCATGTGCCATCAAGAACATTAGGACTAAAGCCAAAGCCAATCAGCACAGTATCGGTTTCCAAAATAAAACCACCAAATATTAGTATCCATAGAGTAAACCACACAAGTGAGGGAATTCTCCCAAACGTTTACTGCCCAGTCCCTGTCCCATTGCCCTGTGGTGAATTTGAAGAGAATCTGAGGGAAAACCTAAAAGCATCAGGCAGCAGAAGCCACATGTTTAAACTATTAACCGCCAGTAACCAACAAAAACAACTTGTCACCACAGAGTTCGGCGACTTACCTTTAGGGTCTGTTTTATCCTACCAATTACCCCAGCCTGTTGCTGCTGCAGAATATGAAAAACTCACTGGAAACAAATTGTTTCCCTGTGGCTTAATAATTAATCATCACGCCCCTCACCCAGGAGCCTCACCTGACAGGAAAGTAGTTGACCTTACAGCAGATCCTGTCCACGGTCTTCTCGAGATCAAATGCCCAAACAAAGACAGCTTCAAAAACTGCTCATATTTGACAAATGCAGCAGGGAACTTCACTCTAAAAAAGACCCACGAGTACTACTATCAGATTGTTGGACAAATGGGGATTAGCGGGTTTACCTGGTGTGACTTTTTTGTAAAATGCAATAGTGATTACCACCTGGAACGTATCCATTTCAACAAAGATGAATGGGAGGAGCTGAAGTTTAAGCTTGATTTTTTTCTTTTTCAGCTGTTTCTTACCTGTTTTCTGCAACAGGAGAGTGTAAACCGAAACAAAACCTCAAATTACCTTTTGAAGTGTATTTAATTCTTAAAGGGATAGTGCCAAACCTGCATAAATCAATTTTTGTATGCTGAACACATTAGATACTTTGAGGAATGTGGGTAACAAAACAGTTTTCAATAGGCAATGATTTTCCATAGTATAGAAGAAAAAAAGTCAACGATTAACTGTTTGGTTACTTGCATTCCTCAAAGTATTTTCTATGTTCACTAGGAGCATCCAGATGTGAGTTTACCAAAACAGCGCTCAACTGCAGGTAAAACACTATTCAGAGATGAGTTTAACAACGCTCTACTGCAGGTAGAATAGCATCCAGATGTGAGTTTACCAAAACAGCGCTCAACTGCAGGTAAAACACTATTCAGAGGTGAGTTTAACAACGCTCTACTGCAGGTAGAATAGCATCCAGATGTGAGTTTACCAAAACAACGCTCAATTGCAGGTAAAACACTATTCAGAGGTGAGTTTAACAACGGTCTACTGCAGGTAGAATAGCATCCAGATGTGAGTTTACCAAAACAACGCTCAACTGCAGGTAAAACACTATTCAGAGGTGAGTTTAACAACGCTCTACTGCAGGTAGAACAGCATCCAGATGTGAGTTTACCAAAACAGCGCTCAACTGCAGGTAAAACACTATTCAGAGGTGAGTTTAACAACGCTCTACTGCAGGTAGAACAGCATCCAGATGTGAGTTTACCAAAACAACGCTCAACTGCAGGTAAAACACTATTCAGCGGTGAGTTTAACAACGCTCTACTGCAGGTAGAATAGCATCCAGATGTGAGTTTACCAAAACAACGCTCAACTGCAGGTAAAACACTATTCAGCGGTGAGTTTAACAACGCTCTACTGCAGGTAGAATAGCATCCAGATGTGAGTTTACCAAAACAGCGCTCAATTGCAGGTAAAACACTATTCAGCGGTGAGTTTAACAACGCTCTACTGCAGGTAGAATAGCATCCAGATGTGAGTTTACCAAAACAGCGCTCAATTGCAGGTAAAACAATATTCAGAGATGAGTTTAACAACGCTCTACTGCAGGTAGAATAGCATCCAGATGTGAGTTTACCAAAACAGCGCTCAATTGCAGGTAAAACACTATTCAGAGGTGAGTTTAACAACGCTCTACTGCAGGTAGAATAGCATCCAGATGTGAGTTTACCAAAACAGCGCTCAACTGCAGGTAAAACACTATTCAGCGGTGAGTTTAACAACGCTCTACTGCAGGTAGAATAGCATCCAGATGTGAGTTTACCAAAACAGCGCTCAATTGCAGGTAAAACACTATTCAGAGATGAGTTTAACAACGCTCTACTGCAGGTAGAATAGCATCCAGATGTGAGTTTACCAAAACAGCGCTCAATTGCAGGTAAAACACTATTCAGAGGTGAGTTTAACAACGCTCTACTGCAGGTAGAATAGCATCCAGATGTGAGTTTACCAAAACAGCGCTCAATTGCAGGTAAAACACTATTCAGAGGTGAGTTTAACAACGCTCTACTGCAGGTAGAATAGCATCCAGATGTGAGTTTACCAAAACAGCGCTCAACTGCAGGTAAAACACTATTCAGAGGTGAGTTTAACAACGCTCTACTGCAGGTAGAATAGCATCCAGATGTGAGTTTACCAAAACAGCGTTCAATTGCAGGTAAAACACTATTCAGAGGTGAGTTTAACAACGCTCTACTGCAGGTAGAACAGCATCCAGATGTGAGTTTACCAAAACAGCGCTCAACTGCAGGTAAAACACTATTCAGAGATGAGTTTAACAACGCTCTACTGCAGGTAGAACAGCATCCATATGTGAGTTTACCAAAACAGCGCTCAACTGCAGGTAAAACACTATTCAGAGGTGAGTTTAACAACGGTCTACTGCAGGTAGAATAGCATCCAGATGTGAGTTTACCAAAACAACGCTCAACTGCAGGTAAAACACTATTCAGAGGTGAGTTTAACAACGCTCTACTGCAGGTAGAATAGCATCCAGATGTGAGTTTACCAAAACAGCGCTCAACTGCAGGTAAAACACTATTCAGAGATGAGTTTAACAACGCTCTACTGCAGGTAGAACAGCATCCAGATGTGAGTTTACCAAAACAGCGCTCAACTGCAGGTAAAACACTATTCAGAGGTGAGTTTAACAACACTCTACTGCAGGTAGAATAGCATCCAGATGTGAGTTTACCAAAACAGCGCTCAACTGCAGGTAAAACACTATTCAGCGGTGAGTTTAACAACGCTCTACTGCAGGTAGAACAGCATCCATATGTGAGTTTACCAAAACAGCGCTCAACTGCAGGTAAAACACTATTCAGAGATGAGTTTAACAACGCTCTACTGCAGGTAGAACAGCATCCAGATGTGAGTTTACCAAAACAGCGCTCAACTGCAGGTAAAACACTATTCAGAGGTGAGTTTAACAACGCTCTACTGCAGGTAGAACAGCATCCAGATGTGAGTTTACCAAAACAGCGCTCAACTGCAGGTAAAACACTATTCAGAGGTGAGTTTAACAACGCTCTACTGCAGGTAGAATAGCATCCAGATGTGAGTTTACCAAAACAACGCTCAATTGCAGGTAAAACACTATTCAGCGGTGAGTTTAACAACGCTCTACTGCAGGTAGAATAGCATCCAGATGTGAGTTTACCAAAACAGCGTTCAATTGCAGGTAAAACACTATTCAGAGGTGAGTTTAACAACGCTCTACTGCAGGTAGAACAGCATCCAGATGTGAGTTTACCAAAACAGCGCTCAACTGCAGGTAAAACACTATTCAGAGGTGAGTTTAACAACGCTCTACTGCAGGTAGAATAGCATCCAGATGTGAGTTTACCAAAACAGCGTTCAATTGCAGGTAAAACACTATTCAGAGGTGAGTTTAACAACGCTCTACTGCAGGTAGAATAGCATCCAGATGTGAGTTTACCAAAACAGCGCTCAATTGCAGGTAAAACACTATTCAGAGGTGAGTTTAACAACGCTCTACTGCAGGTAGAATAGCATCCAGATGTGAGTTTACCAAAACAGCGCTCAACTGCAGGTAAAACACTATTCAGCGGTGAGTTTAACAACGCTCTACTGCAGGTAGAATAGCATCCAGATGTGAGTTTACCAAAACAGCGCTCAATTGCAGGTAAAACACTATTCAGAGGTGAGTTTAACAACGCTCTACTGCAGGTAGAATAGCATCCAGATGTGAGTTTACCAAAACAGCGCTCAACTGCAGGTAAAACACTATTCAGAGGTGAGTTTAACAACGCTCTACTGCAGGTAGAATAGCATCCAGATGTGAGTTTACCAAAACAGCGCTCAATTGCAGGTAAAACACTATTCAGCGGTGAGTTTAACAACGCTCTACTGCAGGTAGAATAGCATCCAGATGTGAGTTTACCAAAACAGCGCTCAACTGCAGGTAAAACACTATTCAGCGGTGAGTTTAACAACGCTCTACTGCAGGTAGAATAGCATCCAGATGTGAGTTTACCAAAACAACGCTCAACTGCAGGTAAAACACTATTCAGAGGTGAGTTTAACAACGCTCTACTGCAGGTAGAATAGCATCCAGATGTGAGTTTACCAAAACAGCGCTCAACTGCAGGTAAAACACTATTCAGCGGTGAGTTTAACAACGCTCTACTGCAGGTAGAATAGCATCCAGATGTGAGTTTACCAAAACAGCGCTCAACTGCAGGTAAAACACTATTCAGCGGTGAGTTTAACAACGCTCTACTGCAGGTAGAATAGCATCCAGATGTGAGTTTACCAAAACAACGCTCAACTGCAGGTAAAACACTATTCAGAGGTGAGTTTAACAACGCTCTACTGCAGGTAGAATAGCATCCAGATGTGAGTTTACCAAAACAGCGCTCAACTGCAGGTAAAACACTATTCAGCGGTGAGTTTAACAACGCTCTACTGCAGGTAGAATAGCATCCAGATGTGAGTTTACCAAAACAGCGCTCAATTGCAGGTAAAACACTATTCAGAGGTGAGTTTAACAACGCTCTACTGCAGGTAGAATAGCATCCAGATGTGAGTTTACCAAAACAGCGCTCAACTGCAGGTAAAACACTATTCAGCGGTGAGTTTAACAACGCTCTACTGCAGGTAGAATAGCATCCAGATGTGAGTTTACCAAAACAGCGCTCAACTGCAGGTAAAACACTATTCAGCGGTGAGTTTAACAACGCTCTACTGCAGGTAGAATAGCATCCAGATGTGAGTTTACCAAAACAACGCTCAACTGCAGGTAAAACACTATTCAGAGGTGAGTTTAACAACGCTCTACTGCAGGTAGAATAGCATCCAGATGTGAGTTTACCAAAACAGCGCTCAACTGCAGGTAAAACACTATTCAGCGGTGAGTTTAACAACGCTCTACTGCAGGTAGAATAGCATCCAGATGTGAGTTTACCAAAACAGCGCTCAACTGCAGGTAAAACACTATTCAGCGGTGAGTTTGACAACGCTCTACTGCAGGTAGAATAGCATCCAGATGTGAGTTTACCAAAACAGCGCTCAACTGCAGGTAAAACACTATTCAGCGGTGAGTTTAACAACGCTCTACTGCAGGTAGAATAGCATCCAGATGTGAGTTTACCAAAACAGCGCTCAACTGCAGGTAAAACACTATTCAGAGGTGAGTTTAACAACGCTCTACTGCAGGTAGAATAGCATCCAGATGTGAGTTTACCAAAACAACGCTCAACTGCAGGTAAAACACTATTCAGAGGTGAGTTTAACAACGCTCTACTGCAGGTAGAATAGCATCCAGATGTGAGTTTACCAAAACAGCGCTCAACTGCAGGTAAAACACTATTCAGAGGTGAGTTTAACAACGCTCTACTGCAGGTAGAATAGCATCCAGATGTGAGTTTACCAAAACAGCGCTCAACTGCAGGTAAAACACTATTCAGCGGTGAGTTTAACAACGCTCTACTGCAGGTAGAATAGCATCCAGATGTGAGTTTACCAAAACAGCGCTCAACTGCAGGTAAAACACTATTCAGCGGTGAGTTTAACAACGCTCTACTGCAGGTAGAACAGCATCCAGATGTGAGTTTACCAAAACAGCGCTCAACTGCAGGTAAAACACTATTCAGCGGTGAGTTTAACAACGCTCTACTGCAGGTAGAATAGCATCCAGATGTGAGTTTACCAAAACAGCGCTCAACTGCAGGTAAAACACTATTCAGCGGTGAGTTTAACAACGCTCTACTGCAGGTAGAATAGCATCCAGATGTGAGTTTACCAAAACAGCGCTCAACTGCAGGTAAAACACTATTCAGCGGTGAGTTTAACAACGCTCTACTGCAGGTAGAATAGCATCCAGATGTGAGTTTACCAAAACAGCGCTCAACTGCAGGTAAAACGCTATTCAGAGGTGAGTTTAACAACGCTCTACTGCAGGTAGAATAGCATCCAGATGTGAGTTTACCAAAACAGCGCTCAACTGCAGGTAAAACACTATTCAGAGATGAGTTTAACAACGCTCTACTGCAGGTAGAATAGCATCCATATGTGAGTTTACCAAAACAGCGCTCAACTGCAGGTAAAACACTATTCAGAGGTGAGTTTAACAACGCTCTACTGCAGGTAGAATAGCATCCAGATGTGAGTTTACCAAAACAGCGCTCAACTGCAGGTAAAACACTATTCAGCGGTGAGTTTAACAACGCTCTACTGCAGGTAGAATAGCATCCAGATGTGAGTTTACCAAAACAGCGCTCAACTGCAGGTAAAACACTATTCAGAGGTGAGTTTAACAACGCTCTACTGCAGGTAGAATAGCATCCAGATGTGAGTTTACCAAAACAGCGCTCAACTGCAGGTAAAACACTATTCAGCGGTGAGTTTAACAACGCTCTACTGCAGGTAGAATAGCATCCAGATGTGAGTTTACCAAAACAACGCTCAACTGCAGGTAAAACACTATTCAGAGGTGAGTTTAACAACGCTCTACTGCAGGTAGAATAGCATACAGATGTGAGTTTACCAAAACAGCGCTCAACTGCAGGTAAAACACTATTCAGCGGTGAGTTTAACAACGCTCTACTGCAGGTAGAATAGCATCCAGATGTGAGTTTACCAAAACAGCGCTCAATTGCAGGTAAAACACTATTCAGAGGTGAGTTTAACAACGCTCTACTGCAGGTAGAATAGCATCCAGATGTGAGTTTACCAAAACAGCGCTCAACTGCAGGTAAAACACTATTCAGCGGTGAGTTTAACAACGCTCTACTGCAGGTAGAATAGCATCCAGATGTGAGTTTACCAAAACAGCGCTCAACTGCAGGTAAAACACTATTCAGCGGTGAGTTTAACAACGCTCTACTGCAGGTAGAATAGCATCCAGATGTGAGTTTACCAAAACAGCGCTCAATTGCAGGTAAAACACTATTCAGAGGTGAGTTTAACAACGCTCTACTGCAGGTAGAATAGCATCCAGATGTGAGTTTACCAAAACAGCGCTCAACTGCAGGTAAAACACTATTCAGCGGTGAGTTTAACAACGCTCTACTGCAGGTAGAATAGCATCCAGATGTGAGTTTACCAAAACAGCGCTCAACTGCAGGTAAAACACTATTCAGAGGTGAGTTTAACAACGCTCTACTGCAGGTAGAATAGCATCCAGATGTGAGTTTACCAAAACAGCGCTCAACTGCAGGTAAAACACTATTCAGCGGTGAGTTTAACAACGCTCTACTGCAGGTAGAATAGCATCCATATGTGAGTTTACCAAAACAGCGCTCAACTGCAGGTAAAACACTATTCAGAGGTGAGTTTAACAACGCTCTACTGCAGGTAGAATAGCATCCAGATGTGAGTTTACCAAAACAGCGCTCAACTGCAGGTAAAACACTATTCAGCGGTGAGTTTAACAACGCTCTACTGCAGGTAGAACAGCATCCAGATGTGAGTTCACCAAAACAGCGCTCAACTGCAGGTAAAACACTATTCAGCGGTGAGTTTAACAACGCTCTACTGCAGGTAGAACAGCATCCAGATGTGAGTTTACCAAAACAGCGCTCAACTGCAGGTAAAACACTATTCAGCGGTGAGTTTAACAACGCTCTACAGCAGGTAGAACAGCATCCATATGTGAGTTTACCAAAACAGCGCTCAACTGCAGGTAAAACACTATTCAGCGGTGAGTTTAACAACGCTCTACTGCAGGTAGAATAGCATCCATATGTGAGTTTACCAAAACAGCGCTCAACTGCAGGTAAAACACTATTCAGAGATGAGTTTAACAACGCTCTACTGCAGGTAGAATAGCATCCAGATGTGAGTTTACCAAAACAGCGCTCAACTGCAGGTAAAACACTATTCAGCGGTGAGTTTAACAACGCTCTACTGCAGGTAGAATAGCATCCAGATGTGAGTTTACCAAAACAGCGCTCAACTGCAGGTAAAACACTATTCAGAGGTGAGTTTAACAACGCTCTACTGCAGGTAGAATAGCATCCAGATGTGAGTTTACCAAAACAGCGCTCAACTGCAGGTAAAACACTATTCAGCGGTGAGTTTAACAACGCTCTACTGCAGGTAGAATAGCATCCAGATGTGAGTTTACCAAAACAGCGCTCAACTGCAGGTAAAACACTATTCAGCGGTGAGTTTAACAACGCTCTACTGCAGGTAGAATAGCATCCAGATGTGAGTTTACCAAAACAGCGCTCAACTGCAGGTAAAACACTATTCAGCGGTGAGTTTAACAACGCTCTACTGCAGGTAGAATAGCATCCAGATGTGAGTTTACCAAAACAGCGCTCAACTGCAGGTAAAACACTATTCAGAGGTGAGTTTAACAACGCTCTACTGCAGGTAGAATAGCATCCAGATGTGAGTTTACCAAAACAGCGCTCAACTGCAGGTAAAACACTATTCAGAGGTGAGTTTAACAACGCTCTACTGCAGGTAGAATAGCATCCAGATGTGAGTTTACCAAAACAGCGCTCAACTGCAGGTAAAACACTATTCAGAGATGAGTTTAACAATGCTCTACTGCAGGTAGAATAGCATCCAGATGTGAGTTTACCAAAACAGCGCTCAACTGCAGGTAAAACACTATTCAGAGATGAGTTTAACAACGCTCTACTGCAGGTAGAACAGCATCCAGATGTGAGTTTACCAAAACAACGCTCTACTGCAGGTAGAACAGCATCCATATGTGAGTTTACCAAAACAGCGCTCAACTGCAGGTAAAACACTATTCAGAGGTGAGTTTAACAACGCTCTACTGCAGGTAGAATAGCATCCAGATGTGAGTTTACCAAAACAGCGCTCAACTGCAGGTAAAACACTATTCAGAGGTGAGTTTAACAACGCTCTACTGCAGGTAGAATAGCATCCAGATGTGAGTTTACCAAAACAGCGCTCAACTGCAGGTAAAACACTATTCAGAGATGAGTTTAACAACGCTCTACTGCAGGTAGAACAGCATCCAGATGTGAGTTTACCAAAACAACGCTCTACTGCAGGTAGAACAGCATCCATATGTGAGTTTACCAAAACAGCGCTCAACTGCAGGTAAAACACTATTCAGAGATGAGTTTAACAACGCTCTACTGCAGGTAGAACAGCATCCAGATGTGAGTTTACCAAAACAACGCTCTACTGCAGGTAGAACAGCATCCATATGTGAGTTTACCAAAACAGCGCTCAACTGCAGGTAAAACACTATTCAGAGGTGAGTTTAACAACGCTCTACTGCAGGTAGAATAGCATCCAGATGTGAGTTTACCAAAACAGCGCTCAACTGCAGGTAAAACACTATTCAGAGGTGAGTTTAACAACGCTCTACTGCAGGTAGAATAGCATCCAGATGTGAGTTTACCAAAACAGCGCTCAATTGCAGGTAAAACACTATTCAGAGATGAGTTTAACAACGCTCTGCGGTGCGTTTTTTTTTTTTTTGCGTGCAGTAAGCAGTTTTTCTTTCTTATTTTTTTAATAGGAGTCTGGTATTGATAAATAAATGTATATATGCTTGTGTTCGATTAATCAATGTCTTGTTTATTTATTTATTTATTAAATATCCTCTAAATTAATAACTCTGACGTCATTGTATGGCGCGATCGTGATCCCAAGGTCCACCATTGCGTTTTTCCCTTTCCACTCGGTAAGTAGAAAAGTTAATTAATAGAGATCGAGACTATTCTTAAATTTACATAAAAACTAAAACTGTAGAATCAGGACAAGTTGTGTTTAGAACTTTTAGACGTGTAAGGCAGCAATTTATTAGGACGGTTAATGATAGAAAACTTTATATATATATATATATATATATATATTTAAATTACTTGCTGCACCACATGTGCAGTAGGCTAGCAAAGTTAGCTAATTCAATTCAAAGTTAATTTTTTTTCGCATATAATCATGAAGGTGCAATCATGGGGAATACAAGATTTTCAGTACTGATCTGTTTCCAGTTACCTATTTTATATAGCTCAAACTATTAAGCCATTTTAGCTAACATTATAAATGGTCAGGCCAGTAATTGTTTAAAATCCACGGATAATTTGATAATAAATGCCTAAATATTATCTATAATAAACAGTAGAAACAAATTCATAACAACAACAGTATTGTGTCTCAGTACAATTTCTCACTATAGAATAAAACCATGTGTATAATTAATGTAATAATAAATGATGTTGTCATAAGTTATTGATTGATTCAGGTACTTTTTTTACAGTGAGTTCTGCTGTGGTTTTGTTTGGAACTATTTTTGTTGGCGAAATAGAGCAAAACTTACATTATTAACAATCACAATCAATTAGCAATTAATAAAATCAATTTTACATACATTCAAGCCCAATCTGGCAACACAGGTGAAGAGAATACTGGTGTAAAATGTTAAATTCTGTTTTTTTGTTTGTCTGTTTGTATGCTTTTTCTTTATCATTAGGTCCCTCAAATTTGCCAGCAAAAAATATCTTTATTCTAACACTCCACCACATACACATACACACACAAATAAATAACAAAGGCACTTCTCAGAGCCACGTCCGTCTTGTTAACCTGTACCCATCACCTGTACTCTCTTCAGCTCTCTTTCTCGCTCCCCTCTCCTCTCTTTGTCCCCCCTCCCTGTATATTTGTTTTATTTGTCCATCTCTTTGTTGCGAGTCTTTCTGTCTGTTTGTTTTTCTGTCCATCACTATGTCCATGAGTGATTCAGAAATCCAAGAAAATCTAATGGTCTTGGATAACTTGGTTGATCATCAAGAACTGAAGGATGAGCTCCAAAGTCTTGATGACTTCCTTGGTGAGCTGCAAGAAGAGGAGGCGGCAGCAGCACCATCAAAGACACCTGAGCCAAGGCAACCAAAGGTGCACTGGAGAAAAAGAGACGCGCATGGAAATATTGTCTATGCAAGGCCGAGATCAAGCAGGGATCAGTCAAAAAAGGGTCAGTATTGTTTTTCATTAAAGATGTTTTGAGAAATCACATTGTTTAGGACCTTAATTTTGTAATAAAGGAATTAAGAAAATGAAGGAATACATGTTTAGCTTGATATTTCAGGGAAACAATCAAACCAGAACTAGTCATTTGATTTCTGACATAAAAAGTAGATTTATTAAAGATGTCACTAGTCTTAAGTGAAAGTGAAAAATTAAGTGAAAGTGGGACATTAATGTTACTATTAGATATTTTTGTAAAGCAGTAGGAACTACAAAATTAGCACATAAAAAATTGTTTATTTGTGGGCTGTTATGACATTTAAGAAAATCTTGTCAATATTATAGTTATGCAGTAAAATGTGCGTGCCTGGTTACCATCATAGTAGATCGCTCGCAAGTTATTGGTCTTGGGAAGGCTGTATTTGAAACGACTTGTGCTTCTGAGTGTGTTGTCAATGGCCAACTAGCTTGTTTTATTCTAATCTGCTTCTATATTAGCATTCCTATATGCTGTTATCATCTATATGACACCTTATAGGCAGCTAAACGAGAATAATTGGACTGTCCACATTAGGGTTTGGGAAATAAAAAGCTCTCCAGCTGTATGTTAAAGGGATAGTTCACCCAGAATAATTTTTTTTTTTTTTACAAACCAGGAGATGCAAGTCTGCCATCAGGAAACATATTATTTTCTTCCCTTTAAAGAAGCTAGACTAAAAACTAGACTAAATGCAAGGAAAACTTATAATAAATTGGCAATTACAATTATGACTATAAATAATAAAGTAATTCATATCTATTATTGTAATCAAACACTTCAAACATGACTACAAAACTTGAGTGACAATTTAGTAGCTTTTGGAGTATTATTTGGTATTTATGAGCACGGACAAGAAACTTAAGATCTCGCAAGGTACACTGTTAAGCAGTTCAAGACCAATGCAAAAAGTTTTTAAAAAGACAACTGTAAGAGACTAAACACTAAAAGAGACTGGGTACTGTGCAAAAACTTTACTGAAGAACAAACAGCAAGCAAAAACACTCAAAAATAAACTGCATTGAAGGGTGCTTGATGAGTCCAGGTGTCTATGGTGACTATGTTGTCATGCTGAAAGCTGGTTGGGATGTGGGGACTTTGGCACAATGTGTTGGAATTCACTCGCAGGCTCCCATGTGTCATCCCAGGTTTTGCCACTGTAAAACATCATAAGTGCACATAATGTTATTAGAACAAAGAGCAAAAATCAAGATCACTGTCAGGTTTATAATTACTGTCTGGCATATTTTCATTTTACACAGTTTTATACTTCTATAACATTACATCTCTTTTTTCTCAAGTACAAGGTCTGGCAGCTTTATTTACTAGTGTTACTAGTTACTTTTAATATTACAATTTTCCATACAGTTCTTGTACACTGAAAGCAATGTACTTTAAAATTTAGTGATTTCAAATTGTTTCTGATAAACTGAGGGATTAAGTTATATTAGTGGGTTGAGGAAAATCTCCTATTTGTTAATAAAAACACTCTTGGATTAGTTGAAAAGTGGCTACTTCTGACTTGCAGAGGCAGAATAAGTTTAGAAATTTCAGCATGTTATCATATTGTGTTCCAAGCAGATTTGGCAGTTCTACCAACTCTGGATAAGGGTAGTGGCTGCATCTTGATCCCATTGCCTTCATTATTCTCCTCTTCACTAATATTTATTACTGTTCTTCTCTGTCTCTGATCTTCCTCATGCATTTTATTATCACTGCTGTCTCTGCTCTCATCTTTAATGCAAACGAATTCCAGTATCATCCCATTTAAGAAATTATGGCAAAACAGAAATATTAATTATTGGTCCAAAAAACCTCCAAAAGCAAGTTTATTAATTTGACTTTCAGTGGATGTATTGTTAAGTCATCCAGAACAGTTTAGAACACAGATCTTATGCTCGACTGCAATCTGTCCTATGAACATTTCCAGCACGGATACAACAGATTTTCCATCTTAGAACTTTTGCTAAAATATGACACATGCTAAGTGTTTCAGATACTGAAAAATTTTGGGGATGAATCACTGCTACTATTGTAATGCATTGGGTGGATGTCCTGCAGGCTCAATAAGCTTCAGCTAGTTTAAAATGTAGCCACTAGGCCACTTACTAGAAGTAGAAAATTTGATCAAATCAGCACCATCTCATTGTCAATACATTGGCTGCTTGTCAACTACTTTAAAATTATAGTAATTACTTGAAAAGCACTGGATGGTGCAGCTCCTCATTACCAACAATACCTTGTGTCCGCTCCAATCACAGAATTCCAAGATCTTCATATGATATTCTAATATAGATCATTCTCCCATTTGTCTCTGAAACTATGGAATAGTCTTCCAAGCATTCCAAATTTAGACACACTCAGTTAACAACCAGACTCAAGACGAATAATTTCAGTTACACACACACACACTCACACACGTTTGTTTTTGTGAATTGCGGGGACATTTTATAGGCGTTATGTTTTTACACTGTACAAACTGTATATTCTACATTAGCAAACTGTATATTCTGCCTCTATAGTCAGGGACACACTTAACGACTAGCTGAAACATTCTGAGTTCAACACACAAAGACAGTTTTCTTTGACTAAAGCACATTTAACAAGTAATTTAAATGCGACTGTAAACACTGACTAAACGCAACTGGCTATGACTTGACACACTTGGGCATGATCAGTCGTAAGTATCAAATTACAGTCATAACAAGCCTTACAATCCTTAAGTGTGTGCCTGGCTTAAACCTACCCATCACAGGAAACTGTCAGCATTTTTGAATAAAAAAAAACACTGTTTAGTGTGTCCTCATAAACCATGTTTATATTGTAATACCCATGTCATTACACACATTTGTGTCCTTCTATACAACCATGTATACAAGAACGCACACACAAACACACTTTACATACTATAACTCTTTTTTTTTATGTAAATGGCACCTGCACCAATCCCTTTATTTGTTTTTCTGTCTGATCCTCAGGATTGCAGATCTAGCTCTTCCCAATGCCTCTAGCTCATCGCTATTTAAATCAGAGTACTGACCATCGACCTCACACCGGTTTTCTACAGGCTACCTCAGAGGATTATTTACCAAGATCTGGGAGCTTATAACAAAATATCTAAGTTACTTTTCCACATTTATTGACTGACAGCTCTCCTGTCCTAATGTTGAGAGAAATAAAGTGCTAAAGAGGTGTTGTGTGCGCTGTGTGAACATGATGGTTGTTGTAGCTCTCAGTCCTGCAGAGTTTAGCTCCAACCTTCATAAAAACTCACCTGCCTGTAGCTTTCTAGCAACCTTTCAGACCTTGATGATCTTGTTCAGGTGTGTTTGATTAGGGTTGGAGCTGAACTCCGCAGGACTGTGGCTCTCCAGGACCAGGGTTTGCCACCCCTGATCTAGACTAAATGTGAACATTTACGCCCTTCACTGTACAGGAATGGATATGCATTTCCTTCTGCCAGAGGCTTATTAATTTCATGTTTGGTGTGAAAGGGCCTTAAAATTTGCCAAAATATATATTTTTTGTTGTTATTAAAAACAAACAAACAAACAAGCCCAGGTGAAAAAAGTAATGCAAATAAAAAGTAACTAAGTAACGCAATGAGTTACTTTTTTAGGGAGTAATGTAATATTGCAATGCATTACTTTCCACAACACTGGACATCACTGACATGAACTTCCATGCTGCTTGCAAGAAAGCAGTTGAAATTTGCCAACATTGTATTGGGTCATGGAATGGACTAATCCATTGCATTGAAATGGAATTAACTAGGAAATAAAACATGACTTACCACACAGTGCAAGGCAACCAGTGAACTTTCAATTCAGCTTTCCCCTACACAAACACAAACAAACACAAGTAATAATTACTTTAACTGTTTAAGCAATCACTGGATATTACCTTTGAAAGGCCAGCACATGGCCTAATAAGACATTTTACCTCATTTATTCGTTCCCCAGTTATTTTATCAAAAAGGAAAACCTTCTGCCTACTACATTTTTGACAACCTGAAATAATGAAAAGACAAGTTTTTTAAGCCACAAATGCTATGCTTTGTAGCTGAATCACACAAGCCCATATTTATAAATTCACATGTGAGATATGCAGTCTTTTCCATTCGTGTCAAAGTGAATTTGTTCCTGTTTTTGTCAATCAAGCAAAATGTACAGGATTGGTTTCCCAACGCCCTTGGACATTGGCCACTAACACAGAGCTAAATAGCTATGTAAATAACAAAATACTGTGAACTGGCTATCAATGTCCTGGTTAGCTGAATGAATCCAATTTAGATGAAGTCAGCTTTGACTGGGAGCAAATTTATTAATAGTGTGGAGTAAGTTGTACCATGCAAAAAGTTACCTTTTCTTCTGTTCTTTACCAGTGGCACCTCCTGACTCAAAGGCTTGGAAATGGAAGAGGCAAATGGATATGGAGGAGAGACAGGGGTGGTAGAGTGTGACGCGGTAAAGGTGTTTAACCTTCTTTTCCTCTGTCGCAGTGGAGGTGGAAGAGGGGAAGAAAGTGAGGGAAGAACAGTTGTAGAAGTAACAGAGGAAGGAGGAGAGAGAGAGGTTGGAGAGAGCGAGCAAGACACAGGAACAAGATTGAGAACAAATACAGTTTCAGACTGCTTGGTGAGGCTCTCCGGCTGCTCCGCGGCGACGCTCTCCGGCTGGACGCTCTCCGGCTGCACGCTCTCCGGCTGCTCCGTGGCGACGCTCTCCGGCTGGACGCTCTCCGGCTGCTCCACGGTGACGCTCTCCGGCTGCTCCGCGGCGACGCTCTCCGGCTGGACGCTCTCCGGCTGCTCCACGGCGATACAGCGACACGGCGCTCCATGTGTCCACGGCGACACATGGAGAGAGCGAGCAAGACACAGGAACAAGATTGAGAACAAATACAGTTTCAGACTGCTTGGTGAGGCTCTCCGGCTGCTCCGCGGCGACGCTCTCCGGCTGCACGCTCTCCGGCTGCTCCGTGGCGACGCTCTCCGGCTGCACGCTCTCCGGCTGCTCCGCGGCGACGCTCTCCGGCTGCTCCGCGGCGACGCTCTCCGGCTGCTCCGCGGCGACGCTCTCCGGCTGCTCCGCGGCGACGCTCTCCGGCTGGACGCTCTCCGGCTGCTCCACGGCGACGCTCTCCGGCTGCTCCGTGGCGACGCTCTCCGGCTGCTCCGTGGCGACGCTCTCCGGCTGGACGCTCTCCGGCTGCTCCGTGGCGACGCTCTCCGGCTGGACGCTTTCCGGCTGCTCCACGGCGACGCTCTCCGGCTGGACGCTCTCCGGCTGCTCCGTGGCGACGCTCTCCGGCTGGATGCTCTCCGGCTGCTCCGCGGCGACGCTCTCCGGCTGGACGCTCTCCGGCTGCTCCGCGGCGACGCTCTCCGGCTGCTCCGTGGCGACGCTCTCCGGCTGGACGCTCTCCGGCTGCTCCGCGGCGACGCTCTCCGGCTGGATGCTCTCCGGCTGCTCCGTGGCGACGCTCTCCGGCTGCTCCGTGGCGACGCTCTCCGGCTGGACGCTCTGCGGCTGCTCCGCGGCGACGCTCTCCGGCTGCTGTGCTGTGGAGGTTGCTAAAATACAAATTTAATATGTACATAGTAACAAAGAAATATACATGTATTCTAAACAAAAACATTACTCTTACCTTTTGTTAAGATAAACTCATAAGCCCTCCGCATGTTTTCTCCAAAAACACTTTGGTGACAGGAGTGGGGTGCGGATGCGTGATAATATCTGCCACCCACTTATTTGAAGCCCTTTTATCCTGTTTCCCAATAAATAAAATTGGCTTGTATCCGACAGTTTCATTAAGATTATTTTAGAAGACACATTACTCTTGAACTGTATACAATCGATCATCAATATAAGGTAAGGCCAGAGGTACTGCTACAGTTTCTGCCATTGCGATCATGACTTACTTAATACTTGACACAGAATACAATTTTGTAACTCTTTAACAAAATGTATAAGTAAAGATGGATTCTTCCATGTATGAAATAAGATGTATGTAAATATGTTTGTAAAGGCCAGATCATATTAGTATGGTATTCAGTATGTCAAAAACATGGCCTTTCGGTTTCACTTCACAATAATGTATGAAATATGAACTTTTTAACTTACTGCAATACGGGCAGAATCAATTATACGCCCAGCATTTCTGCTTTTAAGGACAGATTTCCCCCACTGGCTATCCAGTGATGCCACTTTTTCTTTTATTTTGTTTTTGGTGGAGAGGCTTCCAAAGCAGACATGACAAGTTTTCCTGCTTGCCTGATTGGGAGTCTGGCAAGAAGGGCAGGGCCTGAATTTGGGCCTTGTCATGACTAGACAAGAAATATACACAAAAACAAACAACAGATGTACAAACTGTTACGATAAAGAGGATTTTTAGGAACTATTAAGAGAAATGGAAGGATGGTCAAATAAAACAAATAAAGATGAAAATAGAGATAAAGATATAGAGAGAGCTAAAAAGAGAGTGACAAGTAAACTACAGCACAGACAGGTAAACAGGACAGACGTGGCTCTTAAAAGTGCCTTTATTGTGTGTGTGTGAGTGAGTGAGTGAGTGAGTGAGTGAGTGAGTGAGTGAGTGAGTGAGTGTGTTTGTCTGTATGTGTGGTCGGGGTTTGGAATAAAGAGCAGGCAAATTTGAAAGACCTGATGAGAGAAAAAAAATATATTAATAATTGAACACCTTACACCAGAGGTGTCAAACTCAGTTCCTGAAGGGGCTCAGCCCTGCTCCAGGAAACATACCTTTAACTTTCAAATAAACCTTAAGGACTCGATTAGCTGAGTAAGGTGCATTTGATTAGGGTTGGAAATAAACTCTGCAGGGCTGCGACCCTCCGGGAACTGAGTTTGACACATGTGCCTTACACTTTACACCAGTATTCTTCATCAATGTTGCCAGATTTAACAGTTTATCCACCCATTTGGTTGATTTTGGGTTGCACCATGTGTGAATAAATGGGCTTGGGCAGGTGGAATTTTGTTATTTTAATACAAAAGAAAGAAATAGAAAAGTTGCAATGTTTAACATAGCCTCCTATATAACCTCTGAAAGAACATTTAAATTATTTATTCTATAGTGAGAAATTGTGCTGAGACACAATACTGTTGTTGTTATGAATTTGTTTCTACTGTTTATTATAGATAATATTTAGGCATTTATTATCAAATTATCCGTGGATTTTAAACAATTACTGGCCTGACCATTTATAATGTTAGCTAAAATGGCTTAATAGTTTGAGCTATATAAAATAGGTAACTGGAAACACATCAGTACTGAAAATCTTGTATTCCCCATGATTGCACCTTCATGATTATATGCGAAAAAAAATTAACTTTGAATTGAATTAGCTAACTTTGCTAGCCTACTGCACATGTGGTGCATCAAGTAATTTAAATATATATATATATATATATATATATATATATATATATATATATATATATATATATATAAAGTTTTCTATCATTAACCGTCCTAATAAATTGCTGCCTTACACGTCTAAAAGTTCTAAACACAACTTGTCCTGATTCTACAGTTTTATTATGTAAATTTAAGAATAGTCTCGATCTCTATTAATTAACTTTTCTACTTACCGAGTGGAAAGGGAAAAACGCAATGGACCTTGGGATCACGATCGCGCCATACAATGACGTCAGAGTTATTAATTTAGAGGATATTTAATAAATAAATAAATAAACAAGACATTGATTAATCGAACACAAGCATATATACATTTATTTATCAATACCAGACTCCTATTAAAAAATAAGAAAGAAAACGCTTAAACTGCTTACTGCACGCACAAAAAAAAAAAAAAAAACCTTACTGCACGCACCGCGGAGCGTTGTTAAACTCATCTCTGAATAGTGTTTTACCTGCAGTTGAGCGCTGTTTTGGTAAACTCACATCTGGATGCTATTCTACCTGCAGTAGAGCGTTGTTAAACTCACCTCTGAATAGTGTTTTACCTGCAGTTGAGCGCTGTTTTGGTAAACTCACATCTGGATGCTATTCTACCTGCAGTAGAGCGTTGTTAAACTCACCTCTGAATAGTGTTTTATCTGCAGTTGAGCGCTGTTTTGGTAAACTCACATCTGGATGCTATTCTACCTGCAGTAGAGCGTTGTTAAACTCACCTCTGAATAGTGTTTTACCTGCAGTTGAGCGCTGTTTTGGTAAACTCACATCTGGATGCTATTCTACCTGCAGTAGAGCGTTGTTAAACTCACCTCTGAATAGTGTTTTACCTGCAGTTGAGCGCTGTTTTGGTAAACTCACATCTGGATGCTATTCTACCTGCAGTAGAGCGTTGTTAAACTCACCTCTGAATAGTGTTTTACCTGCAGTTGAGCGCTGTTTTGGTAAACTCACATCTGGATGCTATTCTACCTGCAGTAGAGCGTTGTTAAACTCACCTCTGAATAGTGTTTTACCTGCAATTGAGCGATGTTTTGGTAAACTCACATCTGGATGCTATTCTACCTGCAGTAGAGCGTTGTTAAATTCACCTCTGAATAGTGTTTTACCTGCAGTTGAGCGCTGTTTTGGTAAACTCACATCTGGATGCTATTCTACCTGCAGTAGAGCGTTGTTAAACTCACCTCTGAATAGTGTTTTATCTGCAGTTGAGCGCTGTTTTGGTAAACTCACATCTGGATGCTATTCTACCTGCAGTAGAGCGTTGTTAAACTCACCTCTGAATAGTGTTTTACCTGCAGTTGAGCGCTGTTTTGGTAAACTCACATCTGGATGCTATTCTACCTGCAGTAGAGCGTTGTTAAACTCACCTCTGAATAGTGTTTTACCTGCAGTTGAGCGCTGTTTTGGTAAACTCACATCTGGATGCTATTCTACCTGCAGTAGAGCGTTGTTAAACTCACCTCTGAATAGTGTTTTACCTGCAGTTGAGCGCTGTTTTGGTAAACTCACATCTGGATGCTATTCTACCTGCAGTAGAGCGTTGTTAAACTCACCTCTGAATAGTGTTTTACCTGCAGTTGAGCGCTGTTTTGGTAAACTCACATCTGGATGCTATTCTACCTGCAGTAGAGCGTTGTTAAACTCACCTCTGAATAGTGTTTTACCTGCAATTGAGCGATGTTTTGGTAAACTCACATCTGGATGCTATTCTACCTGCAGTAGAGCGTTGTTAAACTCACCTCTGAATAGTGTTTTACCTGCAGTTGAGCGCTGTTTTGGTAAACTCACATCTGGATGCTGTTCTACCTGCAGTAGAGCGTTGTTAAACTCACCTCTGAATAGTGTTTTACCTGCAGTTGATCGCTGTTTTGGTAAACTCACATCTGGATGCTATTCTACCTGCAGTAGAGCGTTGTTAAACTCACCTCTGAATAGTGTTTTATCTGCAGTTGAGCGCTGTTTTGGTAAACTCACATCTGGATGCTATTCTACCTGCAGTAGAGCGTTGTTAAACTCACCTCTGAATAGTGTTTTACCTGCAGTTGAGCGCTGTTTTGGTAAACTCACATCTGGATGCTATTCTACCTGCAGTAGAGCGTTGTTAAACTCACCTCTGAATAGTGTTTTATCTGCAGTTGAGCGCTGTTTTGGTAAACTCACATCTGGATGCTATTCTACCTGCAGTAGAGCGTTGTTAAACTCACCTCTGAATAGTGTTTTACCTGCAGTTGAGCGCTGTTTTGGTAAACTCACATCTGGATGCTATTCTACCTGCAGTAGAGCGTTGTTAAACTCACCTCTAAATAGTGTTTTATCTGCAGTTGAGCGCTGTTTTGGTAAACTCACATATGGATGCTGTTCTACCTGCAGTAGAGCGTTGTTAAACTCACCGCTGAATAGTGTTTTACCTGCAGTGGAGCGCTGTTTTGGTAAACTCACATCTGGATGCTATTCTACCTGCAGTAGAGCGTTGTTAAACTCACCTCTGAATAGTGTTTTACCTGCAGTTGAGCGCTGTTTTGGTAAACTCACATCTGGATGCTATTCTACCTGCAGTAGAGCGTTGTTAAACTCACCTCTGAATAGTGTTTTATCTGCAGTTGAGCGCTGTTTTGGTAAACTCACATCTGGATGCTATTCTACCTGCAGTAGAGCGTTGTTAAACTCACCTCTGAATAGTGTTTTACCTGCAATTGAGCGCTGTTTTGGTAAACTCACATCTGGATGCTATTCTACCTGCAGTAGAGCGTTGTTAAACTCACCTCTGAATAGTGTTTTACCTGCAATTGAGCGCTGTTTTGGTAAACTCACATCTGGATGCTATTCTACCTGCAGTAGAGCGTTGTTAAACTCACCTCTGAATAGTGTTTTACCTGCAGTTGAGCGCTGTTTTGGTAAACTCACATCTGGATGCTATTCTACCTGCAGTAGAGCGTTGTTAAACTCACCTCTGAATAGTGTTTTATCTGCAGTTGAGCGCTGTTTTGGTAAACTCACATCTGGATGCTATTCTACCTGCAGTAGAGCGTTGTTAAACTCACCTCTGAATAGTGTTTTACCTGCAGTTGAGCGCTGTTTTGGTAAACTCACATCTGGATGCTATTCTACCTGCAGTAGAGCGTTGTTAAACTCACCTCTGAATAGTGTTTTATCTGCAGTTGAGCGCTGTTTTGGTAAACTCACATCTGGATGCTATTCTACCTGCAGTAGAGCGTTGTTAAACTCACCTCTGAATAGTGTTTTACCTGCAGTTGAGCGCTGTTTTGGTAAACTCACATCTGGATGCTATTCTACCTGCAGTAGAGCGTTGTTAAACTCACCTCTGAATAGTGTTTTACCTGCAGTTGAGCGCTGTTTTGGTAAACTCACATCTGGATGCTATTCTACCTGCAGTAGAGCGTTGTTAAACTCACCTCTGAATAGTGTTTTATCTGCAGTTGAACGCTGTTTTGGTAAACTCACATCTGGATGCTATTCTACCTGCAGTAGAGCGTTGTTAAACTCACCTCTGAATAGTGTTTTATCTGCAGTTGAGCGCTGTTTTGGTAAACTCACATCTGGATGCTATTCTACCTGCAGTAGAGCGTTGTTAAACTCACCTCTGAATAGTGTTTTACCTGCAATTGAGCGCTGTTTTGGTAAACTCACATCTGGATGCTATTCTACCTGCAGTAGAGCGTTGTTAAACTCACCTCTGAATAGTGTTTTACCTGCAGTTGAGCGCGGTTTTGGTAAACTCACATCTGGATGCTATTCTACCTGCAGTAGAGCGTTGTTAAACTCACCTCTGAATAGTGTTTTATCTGCAGTTAAGCGCTGTTTTGGTAAACTCACATCTGGATGCTATTCTACCTGCAGTAGAGCGTTGTTAAACTCACCTCTGAATAGTGTTTTACCTGCAGTTGAGCGCTGTTTTGGTAAACTCACATATGGATGCTATTCTACCTGCAGTAGAGCGTTGTTAAACTCACCTCTGAATAGTGTTTTACCTGCAGTTGAGCGCTGTTTTGGTAAACTCACATCTGGATGCTATTCTACCTGCAGTAGAGCGTTGTTAAACTCATCTCTGAATAGTGTTTTACCTGCAGTTGAGCGCGGTTTTGGTAAACTCACATCTGGATGCTATTCTACCTGCAGTAGAGCGTTGTTAAACTCATCTCTGAATAGTGTTTTACCTGCAGTTGAGCGCTGTTTTGGTAAACTCACATCTGGATGCTATTCTACCTGCAGTAGAGCGTTGTTAAACTCACCTCTGAATAGTGTTTTACCTGCAGTTGAGCGCTGTTTTGGTAAACTCACATCTGGATGCTATTCTACCTGCAGTAGAGCGTTGTTAAACTCACCTCTGAATAGTGTTTTACCTGCAGTTGAGCGCTGTTTTGGTAAACTCACATCTGGATGCTATTCTACCTGCAGTAGAGCGTTGTTAAACTCACCTCTGAATAGTGTTTTACCTGCAGTTGAGCGCTGTTTTGGTAAACTCACATCTGGATGCTATTCTACCTGCAGTAGAGCGTTGTTAAACTCACCTCTGAATAGTGTTTTACCTGCAGTTGAGCGCTGTTTTGGTAAACTCACATCTGGATGCTATTCTACCTGCAGTAGAGCGTTGTTAAACTCACCGCTGAATAGTGTTTTACCTGCAGTTGAACGCTGTTTTGGTAAACTCACATCTGGATGCTATTCTACCTGCAGTAGAGCGTTGTTAAACTCACCTCTGAATAGTGTTTTACCTGCAGTTGAGCGCTGTTTTGGTAAACTCACATCTGGATGCTGTTCTACCTGCAGTAGAGCGTTGTTAAACTCACCTCTGAATAGTGTTTTACCTGCAGTTGAGCGCTGTTTTGGTAAACTCACATCTGGATGCTATTCTACCTGCAGTAGAGCGTTGTTAAACTCACCTCTGAATAGTGTTTTACCTGCAGTTGAGCGCTGTTTTGGTAAACTCACATCTGGATGCTATTCTACCTGCAGTAGAGCGTTGTTAAACTCACCTCTGAATAGTGTTTTACCTGCAGTTGAGCGCTGTTTTGGTAAACTCACATCTGGATGCTATTCTACCTGCAGTAGAGCGTTGTTAAACTCACCTCTGAATAGTGTTTTACCTGCAGTTGAGCGCTGTTTTGGTAAACTCACATCTGGATGCTATTCTACCTGCAGTAGAGCGTTGTTAAACTCACCTCTGAATAGTGTTTTACCTGCAGTTGAGCGCTGTTTTGGTAAACTCACATCTGGATGCTATTCTACCTGCAGTAGAGCGTTGTTAAACTCACCGCTGAATAGTGTTTTACCTGCAGTTGAACGCTGTTTTGGTAAACTCACATCTGGATGCTATTCTACCTGCAGTAGAGCGTTGTTAAACTCACCTCTGAATAGTGTTTTACCTGCAGTTGAGCGCTGTTTTGGTAAACTCACATCTGGATGCTGTTCTACCTGCAGTAGAGCGTTGTTAAACTCACCTCTGAATAGTGTTTTACCTGCAGTTGAGCGCTGTTTTGGTAAACTCACATCTGGATGCTATTCTACCTGCAGTAGAGCGTTGTTAAACTCACCTCTGAATAGTGTTTTACCTGCAGTTGAGCGCTGTTTTGGTAAACTCACATCTGGATGCTATTCTACCTGCAGTAGAGCGTTGTTAAACTCACCTCTGAATAGTGTTTTACCTGCAGTTGAGCGCTGTTTTGGTAAACTCACATCTGGATGCTATTCTACCTGCAGTAGAGCGTTGTTAAACTCACCGCTGAATAGTGTTTTACCTGCAGTTGAACGCTGTTTTGGTAAACTCACATCTGGATGCTATTCTACCTGCAGTAGAGCGTTGTTAAACTCACCTCTGAATAGTGTTTTACCTGCAGTTGAGCGCTGTTTTGGTAAACTCACATCTGGATGCTATTCTACCTGCAGTAGAGCGTTGTTAAACTCACCGCTGAATGCTGTTAAACAACACGACGAACGCTCCCCCTATTTCTTAGAGGGCGCTTTGATATCAGACTGCGAGGGATTTCTTAACATTAAAACCTAGTTGTGTGGCCAGATAAAGATGATATGGGGGACATAGATCGGCATAGATCATTTATTGTAGCCTATTCCTATCTATTCGTATTTATTGTAGTCTCGATCCATCCACAGCAAACTTTTTTTTTTTTTTTTCCATCCACAGCAAACAAAGGGCTGCGTGTGCTTACCCAAAACGTCAAATTTCGGCGCCTCAGGCTCGGGTTCAGGGTTCCATAGAAGTCTATCGGACTGCCCTGCTCGTTGAAAAATGACGCCAAAGGGATACCCAGTGCGTTAAAATGTGACGCCAAGGGGTCCTGACCAAGCGTCCATATGTGACGAGTTGGGAGTGAGAACGTGTTGATTCACTAGATTGTGAACAAACAACTTCAAGAAATATTAGCTATTTTTTGCAGGTATTAATATTTTGTGCAACCTCAAATATAGTTGATTGAACTATACAACTTGCATATCACGATTATGAGACACACAAAACTTTTAGTGTCACGTTATGTATTTACATGTTTATTCGTTTCCCCCATTTCTGCTCACCTTTCATCTTCCTCATGTTCTTCCTCTAAATGACATTTTTCTTGTCTAAAGCAGAAACAAAAATAATGTTCTGAACATAAATTTGATATTTTAAAAGGGGTTGATACCAAACAGTACACAGCAAACTATTAAATACATTTCGCTTTGCATAAAAATAAAGTTTCTACCCAGTAGTATTTTGTAAGACTTGACATGTTCTTTGTAATCTATGCAAAATTGAGATTTTGACCTTAGTTGTTGCGGTAAAATATTATATTTTAGCTCTATGCAGGCGTTTAAAGGAAAATAAACATGCTTGCGTTTGAAATTAGCGTTTAGCCAAAAGGCTAACGTTAGTGTACACAGTCCTTTTTTTTCCATAAATGCAATATTGTTACCTGAAAGTTAGGTCCAATGTCCCGTCGAATTTTAACAATCCACTTTTTCAGAAGTTCTCTGTTCTGTGGAAATTTATGAAATGACGTATTCTCTTTGTTTTGACGGCTAAACGACCGACATCCCGGTACACAACAATATGCCATAGTGAACGCTGCTGACTGCTATCCCTCACAGCCTCGTTTTCGATTCAAAATGGCGGCGGGCTGAATAAGGCGTATGGCTAGTAGCAAAGCTAAAAGCAAACTAAAAGCAGGCATGACTAATAGCAAAAGCAAAGCTAAAAGCTACATTTTATGGTGTCCTGAGTATTTAAACTGGCCTGTTGGCCACACCTCTAATGATGTCTTGACCAATCAGATATAGTCTTTGCTCGGGTGTATCATAAATCGTATGTTATCTTATCAAGCATGTGGTCCGAATTTTCCCGCTCTTGCAGGATCTAATTTTGGACATGATTCCTATAGCAAGAATATGATACATTTGACAAATAACTGATGGTCATGACTGTTTCAAGCTAACAGATTCAAACACATACATACTAAACATGAATATGAATCCTTAAGCTATCCAATAGTTATTAAAAGACATACACAATAAGCGATTATAAACATGATAGTCAAATGTGTGGGTTACATATAAATGAATATGGAGTGAAGCGATGGACTGATATTCATTTATATGTCTTTTTGAGTTCATTAAAAGACAGTTTCTGTGCCATTCTCTGACATCAGGATGTTCTGTGGAGACCAGAGGTTAAGAGGTCCCCTTAGGAATTTCAGTCTGGTTCTGCTAGGTGGGGGGAAGTCAATCCAAGGATCTTGTTTATTACTCTCATGGGTTTACATGTGCTGGCCGCAGAGGTGTCAAGTAACGAAGTACAAATACTTCGTTACATTACTTAAGTAGAAATTTGGGGTATCTATACTTTACTAGAGTAATTATTTTTCAGCCGACTTTTTACTTTTCTACTCCTTACATTTTCACGCAAGTATCTGTACTTTCTACTCCTTACATTTTAAAAATAGCTCCGTTACTGCTATTTAATTTTGGCTTGTTTTCATTCCGGCTTGTCATCATTCAAAAAAAAAAAAAACCTATCCAGATAAATCGCGCCATCCGGATGGAGTTAATTTGATTGTGGTTGGATGAGAAGTATAAACATATACCATTCCGACACCCTATTGGTTTGTACGCGATCCATCGCACCTGCACATGACACAAATCACATCACACTCACGCAAGGACATAGCCAGTTTTGGGTTTGTTTATCAAAAAATATATTTCTTAAAAGTAGGGTTGGGTATGGAACCGGTATGCACCGAACAGAATAAGAGGAAGCAGATTTCAGTGCCTTTTAAATGCCTAAGCGATCGATTGAAATTTGTCCTGGTTCTCCGAAATGTACACAAGAAGCTCGGGCGTTGCTAGGCTTTTTTTAGCGGGGCTGTAGCATTTAGCTCCATAAATTTAAGAGCCTGTGGTGGTCCTCTGCTCCACCCTGGTGGGCTTCTGTCTCACCCGCATGGCTGTTTGTTCTCTGCTCTGCCCTGGTGGGCTTCTGTCTCATCGCACGGCTGTGGTGGTCCTCTGCTCTGCCCTGGTGGGCTTCGGTCCCATCTGCTCGGCTGTGGTGGTCCTCTGCTCCGCCCTGGTGGGCTTCTGTCTTGTTTGCTCGGCTGTGGTGGTCTTCTGCTCTGCCCTGGTGTGCTTTTGTCTCGTCGCACGGCTGTGGTGGTCTTCTGCTCTGCCCTGGTGGGCTTCTGTCTTGTTTGCTCGGCTGTGGTGGTCTTCTGCTCTGCCCTGGTGTGCTTTTGTCTCGTCGCACGGCTGTGGTGGTCTTCTGCTCTGCCCTGGTGGGCTTCTGTCTTGTTTGCTCGGCTGTGGTGGTCTTCTGCTCTGCCCTGGTGTGCTTTTGTCTCGTCGCACGGCTGTGGTGGTCTTCTGCTCTGCCCTGGTGGGCTTCTGTCTTGTTTGCTCGGCTGTGGTGGTCTTCTGCTCTGCCCTGGTGTGCTTTTGTCTCGTCGCACGGCTGTGGTGGTCTTCTGCTCTGCCCTGGTGGGCTTCTGTCTCATCTGCTCGGCTGTGGTGGTCCTCTGCTCCGCCCTGGTGGGCTTCGGTCCCATCTGCTCGGCTGTGGTGGTCCTCTGCTCCGCCCTGGTGGGCTTCTGTCTTGTTTGCTCGGCTGTGGTGGTCTTCTGCTCTGCCCTGGTGTGCTTTTGTCTCGTCGCACGGCTGTGGTGGTCCTCTGCTCTGCCCTGGTGGGCTTCTGTCTTGTTTGCTCGGCTGTGGTGGTCTTCTGCTCTGCCCTGGTGTGCTTTTGTCTCGTCGCACGGCTGTGGTGGTCTTCTGCTCTGCCCTGGTGGTCTTCTGCTCTGCCCTGGTGTGCTTTTGTCTCGTCGCACGGCTGTGGTGGTCTTCTGCTCTGCCCTGGTGGGCTTCTGTCTCATCGCACGGCTGTGGTGGTCCTCTGCTCTGCCCTGGTGGGCTTCGGTCCCATCTGCTCGGCTGTGGTGGTCCTCTGCTCCGCCCTGGTGGGCTTCTGTCTTGTTTGCTCGGCTGTGGTGGTCTTCTGCTCTGCCCTGGTGGGCTTCGGTCCCATCTGCTCGGCTGTGGTGGTCCTCTGCTCTGCCCTGGTGGGCTTCTGTCTCGTCGCATGGCTGTGGTGGTCTTCTGCTCCACCCTGGTGGGCTTCGGTCCCATCTGCTCGGCTGTGGTGGTCCTCTGCTCCGCCCTGGTGGGCTTCTGTCTCGTCGCATGGCTGTGGTGGTCTTCTGCTCCACCCTGGTGGGCTTCGGTCCCATCTGCTCGGCTGTGGGGGGTTCCAGTTCTGCCGGTGCCGTCCCGGTGGCCTCCAGTTCCACCTGCTCCACCCTGGATTCCTGCCCTGTCGGCACTGCCCTGGGCCCCTGAACTTTCCGATCCTCCCTGGTCTCTTTGTTTTGTTTTGTTATTTTTTTTCACTTACTGTTTCTGTTCCCCTCTATGGACCTTGCCCTCCGTCCCTCCCCCTGATCTTCCACCAGTCCACCTCCCTCTTGGTCTCTTTGTTCTTTGGTTTGTTTTTGTGTTCTGAGGAGCATCTGGTAGCTGCTCCTTAGAGGGCGGGTAATGTCACAGTTGCTGTGTCCGAAACCGCTCCCTATCCACTATATAGTGCACTATATGGGGTGTCAGCCATTTTGTAGTGCTGTCCGAATTCTGAGTGAACTACTTCATTCCCTACATTTGTCCACTACTTTTTACCCACAATTCATTCTGATTTCGAGTGTACAACCGATATACACTCACTGAAGCACTATTTCCCACAATCCAATGCGGAGTAGCGTCGAGTTGGAAGCGAGACCGGGAGCGAGCGAGTTTGAATGAGAGATGAAGTTTACATCTTTATTATTTCTGTTTTAACGTTTTTCCTACATTATTTATATAAAAATATGTTATGTAGGCAATAACTCAGTTTAATATTTGACTAATTTACTGAGGTGGCATCGTTGTTAACTTACAAAAATTATGATAATTTGGTGGATAATTTACATTTTTTCGTTAATAACAGGTAGTGTATTCTGATGTAAAATTAACGGTCGCTTGAGGATGCTCTACAACCATCTTATCTGAGCTCAAAACGCTGCTTGAGCGAGTGTCAGGATACTAAAAATAATAAACACATAATTATGAACGTGTTTATGTGTGTTTATTTTTGTTCTCAGTACGTTATTTTAATAGCATTTAATGATTATGAACATAAAAGCATTAACAAAAAAAATAATTATATACCATCGAAGAAACCACAAAGCTGACGCGGAGGTATGTACAACTGCAATATAAAGTAATTTTGAGTATTATTGCCATTAGTATTATTTTCTAAAATTAGGTACATGTAAAATAAAAGTACATATGGCAATGTTTTTGCAACAGCTCCAAGTCTCACGCGCAGTGTAATATGCAGGCTATACGTCACTGTCCGAATCCATTCACTTATTTATTTGTTCACTCCTTCCTGATATAGTGAACTCAACTGCCATACACTATATAGGGATTAGTGAATGAGTGAATAAGTGAGCGATTTCAGACACAGCAAGTGTCTGGTCTGTGTATCCCTGGGTGTCCACTAGTGGTCTCACTTCCCCATAGAGTCACCCCACTGCAGGCTCTACATTTCCCACAAGTCTTTTTCCAATTCATCACTGTTAATTGCACACCTGTTAACTACAGGACTGCCAGCAAGGTGACTAATTTAAAATGTATTTCCTTAACTTTGATACATAGCCTACCAGCCACCATTTAATTTTAAAATGCAATGTAGTAATGTACCCATTAATAAGGAACAGACTCAAATACAGTTAACATGTGCTTGTGTTTATTTGGACTTAGGAACTGCAGGAACAACAGCAGAAAGGTCCACTGGCACGCACTCAGAGTCCGCACCACCCGAGCAGCCAGAGCCCATTCAGTCCAGCGTCTCCGGTGTCTCTAATGCTCCCCCCCAGTGCTGAACCCCGTCCATCTGGTCGCGTCTTGACTCATGCTGTTCTGGAGTCACAGCAACAAATTGTTAGGGCCATTGAAGAAATGAACAGTCACTTAAAAAATGTCACTGACGCACTTACAGAAATAAGCCATTCATTAAAAGAATTGGTCAAAAAATAAACTTTTTGTCTGAGTTCCATTTATATTGTCGCAATTACACGTTGACGGGCCTGAATGGCTTGTTGATTGTGCTGCACATATACTGGTCCTGGGTCAGGGTCATCTAGCGGTGCCCCCACCTCACCAAGGTGTATGCCATGCCTGTGTGCAACATTGTGCAGCACTCCACAGGCCAGTATGATGCGGCAAACCTTGTCAGGGCGGTATAACAGCATCCCCCCGG
This sequence comes from Carassius carassius, assembly GCF_963082965.1. Taxonomy (NCBI): domain Eukaryota; kingdom Metazoa; phylum Chordata; class Actinopteri; order Cypriniformes; family Cyprinidae; genus Carassius; species Carassius carassius. The sequence continues at coordinate 1,767,913 of NC_081758.1, read as the reverse complement.
TCCTGTCAAGGCAGCGCCACCGACTTTTCAGCTGCCCAATCGCCTGCTCCACAACTGACCGAGTGCGAGAATGGGCATCATTGTATCTGCGCTCTCGGTCAGTTTGTGGGTTGGTGAGGGGGGTTAACAGCCACGTCTTTAGTGGATAACCACTGTCTCCTGATGGGCAGTTGAATAATTACACACACAAACATTAAACTTTTAGATAGAACCATACATTTAAATGCATAACTTACCAAGTAGCCACCCATCGCGCATCCTGCCAGCTTGGAGTCTCATCCCAACCATGCTGTTTGTGAGGATAAATGAATCATGGGTTGACCCAGGCCACCTTGCCACAATATTTGTTAGGCGCATTTGTGCATCACATATAATCTGCACATTTATTGAATGAAAATGTTTCTGATTCACATATGCAAATTCTTCAGATGGCGCCTTTATAGCAATATGTGTGCAGTCGATCGCTCCGATTACATTATGAAAACCGGCTATCGCTGCAAATTGCGCTTTAATGTTTGGCTGGTCACCTGCATCGTATGGGAACGTTATGTACAGACACCTCCTGTCTGTACGGTAATTTCTGTACTGTGCGACAGAGAGTCGAGTGGTTATGACGCAATCGTTAGCCTATTTTTACAAAAACTGTTTCTACGGGGCCATAATGTAACATAGAAGGTAATGGAGCCCCTTATACATAAATGTCTCGCTCAGGGACACACTGGCGTTTCACAGTGGATTCGAACCCAGGTCTCTCACACCACAGGCATGCGTCTTATCCACTGCGCTAACACCACGTACGTACGTGTGTGTGTGTGTGTGTGTGTGTGTGCGTGCGTGCGTGCGTGCGTGCGTGCGTGCGTGCGTGTGTGTGTGTGTGCAGTGGTGGTGACTTTGGAGCCATTAGTTGGAGCAGAAACGTATGTCAATGGAAAACGAATCACTGATGGTGTTTTACTCAAACAAGGTGACATTTTTCAGTTTAATTTTCAGTTTTGAGAATGGAAAACTAGTGTATTGTTTACTACAGTACAGACTTTGCAGTACACAAATTCTACAGGACTTACACAGGACTAAATGTGCAACATTTCAAATACATTTATTAGGAAATAATTGCAGCTATTTTGGCATTTTTAAATCTTAAGTCATCTTTATACGGAAAACGTTCACACTCTGTACAGTTCTGTGTGCTGCAGAAGTCTGGTAGCATGTAATTCTGAACAAATCCTCATTATTATCTCCTAGTCAAACAAACTAGTGCTTGTAAGCTCTTTTGTACTCCTTTGCCCTGTGCTTGTGTAGGTAACCGTATAGTGATGGGGAAGAGCCACCTGTTTAGAGAGAGAGCGCAGTGCCCCACAGGAGCAGCAGGGGGAGCCAGTGGACTGGAGCTACGCACAGGAAGAACTGCTGGAGAAACAAGGCATTGACATAAAGCAGGAGATGGAGGAGAGGTGAAAACACATTTCTGTGTGTATGGGTCTGTGTTCAGGTTATAGTCTCGGAAAATGTAAAAATAAAAATGAGCAGTCTCAGCAAAACCAGATGGTGTTCATCTGATCAATCTTCCAGACCTGCTAGAAATCATTGTTGGGTTTTTCTGACCCTGGAGCACAAAACCAGTCATAAGGGTTAAATCGGAAAGCTGAACGCATAATCTCTCCACAGATGTGTGGTTTGTTAGGATCGGACAATATTTGGCTGAGATGCAACGATTTGAAAATCTGGAATCTGAGGGAGCAAAAAATCTAAATATTGAGAAAATCACCTTTAAAGTTGTCCAAATGAAGTTCTTAGCAATGCATAGCTATTACTGATATATATATATAAACAAAAAAAAATTAAAGTAGGAAATTTACAAAATATCTTCATGGAACATGATCTTTACTTAATATCCTAATTATTTTTTGGCATAAAAGAAAAATCAATAATTTTGACCCATACAATATGTTTTTGGCTATTGCTACAAATACACCCCAGTGACTTGAATACAGGTTTTGTGCTCCAGGGTCACATATTTTCTTTCTCTCTGAACGCTGTCTCTCAGACTGCAGGATCTGGAGAATCAGTACCGCGGAGAGAAGGAGGAGGCCGAGCAGATCCTGGAGCAGCACAGACTGGTAAGAAAAGACACTGCTGCTGTTTGACATCTCCACAACAAACACACCCGCACCTAAGGCTGGGTAAAAAGATTAGATTTCTCAATTTTAATCTATCCTCATTTTTATGAAAAGATATGGACTCTTAAATCCTAATAATTAATTAGTGTAGCCTGACAGATAATGAAGGAAACATTGTAGCACCTCCCATCCAATAAAGGGCAATTTGTTACTTTTGATATGAAACAAAGTGTCAGATTTTACATTCATTCCATTTTATTTCAAAATTCAAATATGAAATGCTGTTTGAGCTCTGTTTAATGTGGAGTGACAGATCGCTGTGGACTGATCGTCTGCTTCGCTTTAATAGCTGTTACAGCATAAAATAAACGCGAATGATCATCCGAAGCTTAGAAAGAGTACAACTCATGTAATCATGCAATCAGTGGTTCAAACGCAGAAAGACGATAATAGCTTTTAAATAATCCATCACATAACGTCGCATTTACCACAGAAGAACATATCCGGTGACCATGAGCTCATTAGTCAGCTAGAAAAATGAACTCTGGAGAGGAGCATTTTGCTAATTATGCAACGTATAACATATTCATTATCTTTTTACTTTTTTTTTATGTTCTTCAATATAAATGTTTTTGTTTAAATAAATCCGTAAAGTTTTTCTGACAGCTACAATTTAAATGTTTAATTAAAAAAAAACCTAATTGGAGTAGAAATATAACTATGCCTTTTAAAGTTAGTATTACAACTTTAATATTACAAAACTGAGTTTAAGTGTTTTTATACAAATCAGAAAATCCTTGAGAAAATTTGCTATGTCCAAAATAATCGATATTAAATTTAATCGAATCGCAAGCTTGTGAAGGAAAATCGAATCGAATTGTGTAATTTGTGTCAAACACCCTGTCTTAATAGCCCTGCCCCCGAATTCACAAATGTGCTACACTGGCACCTCCCCCATCATGAGTGTACACGCCCCTTACTGCTGATTGGCTACAAGTGTGTTTTGGTGCTTGGTCTGATCCACCTTCTCAGAAATGGTTTACTGTGTCTTTAATAAACACTGGGGCTCTTCATGATTTCAGGAGTCACAATTTAATTCCAAAACAATTCCATCTAATTTTCAATTATTACTACTTTCAATTGACTGATTATTCTGCCAAAACAAAATGCTGTTACTGCCCATTTTGTCTAAATTGTCATGTGATTATAGAAAATTAACCAACATTGTTTACCTGCCACTCTGTCACTCTGAACCTGTCTGTCCATAAAGCCAATAACTCAAAAACTTGTGCATTTAATAAGGTTCCTAGATGGAACAGTTTAGAATTTTTTTTATATATATATACAACATTGTAGATTATACCTTTTCTTTGTTTTAATGTGAATGTTTTGTAATACTGCAAGAGTCTCCTTTGAGTCTGTGAATTCCAGGACAAGCTTGGCATCATTCTAACATCAAACTCTATTGTGAGCTGAGTCTCCCGTGTGCTATGTGTGACGAGCAGTTTTGTGTGGTTGGCAGATTGCTGCCTCTGTAGAGTGCTCCACATCAGTCCATTAAGAGCTCATATGACAGTCAGGACGCTGTAGCTCTCGGGGCTTTGGAAGCAAGCTAATGTGTGTTTCTGTCTCTCTGTGTGTAGTATGCAGACTCAGACAGCGGTGATGACTCGGATAAGCGTTCCTGTGAGGAGAGCTGGAGACTCATCTCTTCTCTCAGAGAGAAATTACCAGCTAACAAGGTCAGACACACACACACACACACACACACTCTCTCATACACACACACGTTTGTTTTTGTGAAAAGTGGGTTCATCCCATAGGTGTAATGGTTTTTATACTGTACAAACTGTATATTCTATGGCCCTACACCTAACCCTAACCCTCACAGGAAACTTTGTGCATTTTTACTTTATCAAAAAATCTCATTCTGTATGATTTATAAGCGTTTTGAAAAATGGGGATATGGGTTATGTCCTCATAAGTCACCCTCTCCTTGTAATACCTGTGTCATACCCATGTCATTATACAGAGTTGTGTCCTGATATGTCACAAAAACAAGAGCACACACACACACACAAGTTGAATGATTTCTGAAGGATCATGTGACACTTAATACTGGAGTATTGATGCTGAAAATACAGCTTTGATCACAGAAAAAATTTTCAAATAGAAAGCAGTTATTTTAAATAGCCTAGTAAAAATAGTTCTCAATATTAATGCTTTTGCAGTATTTTGGATCAAATAATTCTGTTTCACTTCATGTAGCTGTTTCTGTACTGTTAATTTCTCACAGGAAGTAAGCCTTCTGCCCTTGCTGATTGTTTGCAGATGCAGTCTATCGTGAAGAAGTGTGGTTTGCCCAGCAGCGGGAAGAGGAGGGAGGCGCTGTGTGTGTATCAGATCCCCCAGCGCCGCCACATACCTGCCACACACGAGTCCAAACACAGACTCAGCTTAGAGGAGCTTCGCACGCAGGCTGTTAAAGAGATCTGCTATGAGGTGCCTCACTGAGTTCAAGAGAACATCTGAAATGGGAAATACAGGCACTGTTTTAATTCATTTCAGAGTAGATTTAGCCTCAGATGGGTCACAGACTACCTAATGCATATGACACACAGAACAACAAGTGCTTTCTTAGATCGGCAAGCACCAATTTGATTGGCTAGGGACTGATCAAACAATACGTGACCCTGGACCACAAAACCAGTCATAAGGGTAAATGTTTTTAAATTGACATTTATACATACTGATATAAATACTGAGAAAACACCTTTAAATGACGTTCTTAGCAATGCATATTACTAATCAAAAATTAAGTTTTCATATATATTCTGTAGGAAATTTACAAAATATCTTCATGGAACGTGATCTTTACTTAATATCCCAATTTATTTTGGCACAAAAGAAAAATCAGTCATTTGACCCATACAATGTTTTTATGGCTATTGCTGAAAATGTACCCAAGAGACTTAAGAATGATTTCATGATCCAGGGTCCACATATATTATTGTCTAGCTTACATGAGTAGTAGTTTACAATAACAGGAGGATATGTTTTTATTTCTCCTCTTAAGGTAGCGCTTGAAGACTTTAAACACACTCGGCAAGAGATCGAGGCCTTGGCCATTGTGAGGATGAAGGAGCTTTATCGGACATATGGCCAAAAAGACCCACAGGAAAGAGAGAGCTGGAAAAGTGTGGCCAAGGATATATGTGAGACGGTGGGCATCCCAGAAGAGGAAGGAGACAGGGAGGAAAGAACGACAGCAGCAGCTGGAGGAGGAGCGAGCGAGCGAGGAAAGACTGATATGGGAGAGCTCAAAGCTCATATCGACAAGCTGACTGATATACTGCAGGAAGTCAAGCTGCAGAATAATATGAAGGATGAGGAGATCCAGTCACTGAGGGACCGCATGGTGAAGATGGAGAAGATATTCCCAGTTGAAGATCAGGTAACACTCGTATATATCTAGAGACGGCCACACTTCTCCCCAGTCTGTTCACTAACAGTGTGATGCATGTTGCAAACTGTTGACTCACCTTATGCAACCAACGTCCAAGACTCATCTGTTAGTGTGGTATCCGTTATTTCCGATAAACCTGCTCGTAAATAACATTTTAAAAGAAAAACTGTGCTCAAAAGTCAAAACTGACACGACTGGCTTTCTTCTGTTTTTACCCATTACGGTTTTGCTTGTGGAATAAATCGTCACTGATAAAGGAAGAAAGTCGTGTCAACCACTTTATTTTTCACTTAATATTTCATTTTTTTTAATTACCGATAAACCGATAATCTTGTCTGTTCGGCCACTAAATGTCAGTAGTTTTATTTTGGCAGTGTTGAGAGTTTCATTTTTGATAGCACTGAGAATGCCTGAGCACAGACGTACAGAATTGATATAAAGAAAGTAAAAAGTATATAAAAGGTATTATACAGCTTTGTAAATTTGCTAAAATATTATGAGGTTTACAAAATCATGTTTCCATCTAAAATGTAAGTTTATTGTTTTCAAATCATTTATTTAATAAATTGTCAAATAAATATAAATAAAATTTTCATCTTTAAATCAAAGGCGTGAGGTGATATGCATATAAAAATAAGCTGTATTGGTCAACCTTTTTTGTCTAACTGCATAAATTCAATAATACATAACTGTTTTGCACCTTGTGACTGAAACTCTCTATTTTAAGGCAATTGACCTTAAGAACTTGAGTGTAAATGCCCACTATTATGGTGGCCAGGCATCTGTCTAACATCTTTGCATAAGAAATTATTATCATGATCCCTTTGATCATGCTTGTGAAACTCTTTTCAAAACTAGAATTCTTCCAAAAAGATGTAGCCCATGCAATTAAAGGTGAAGGAGAGAGGATTGCAGTTAGCATTCAGTCTGGCATTTAACTTACACGTCAGATTTACTTATGCAAACTACTTCAGATTTCCAGGCTCTGCAGATTGTTTTACTCTTGGTTCTTGCCTTATTTTGGTGCATATAGGACTAATTTAGTGACTTAATTGGCGACTCACTCTTGACTGTTTCACGGAATCCTTGAGTTTCATGGAAAAAGGTGATTGGTGAATCATCACATCATGATATAATGAGAAACAATATGTTTTGATTAAACATAAAAGAGTAAAAAGTAAGATTTTATGCTTTGGGATGTAGTAAAGTAAAAGTTTCCCAGTACTCTGGTAAGGTAGATATACCTGAAAATGGACTGAAGTACAGTAACAAAGTAAAAATACTGGTAACCGTTTATTTTAAGGTGTAGTTACTTGTTACATGTACTTAATAAAGTAATAAGTTAATTATGCATTATTACAAACAACTACTCCTAAACCAAACCTTAACCTGTAGTAAGTAGGGTTATTATAGTTAACTAAAACCATTTTTTTAATAAATAAATGTTTTACTTGAAATAAAATGTTACCAGAAATAAAAGATTAAATATTAGCTACTTGAAAAAGCAACACTTCTCATTTTCTATGTGTACTAAAATTGGGTTTGGCTTAGTATGTAATTATGCACAATTGTAATAGTAATCATATATAATAGTACCTAACCCTAAGTACATGTAACTTGTGTAACAAGGACACCTTAAAATAAAGTCTTACCAAATTAAGTGTAACCAAAAACCAAGATTTCCGTACAATCTCTATTTCAGCGAGACGACGATGACATCAGCTCGGATGGGGTCAGAGGTGACGAGCCGCCAGCACAAGTCGACAGATGCGACGAGGATTCAGGATACCAGCGGGGTCGCCATCGCTGGCAGTACCCAGAGAAATACCACAACCCTAAATGCCACAAAGGAGCCGGCAATCAGCCAAACAATGCCCTCTACCTGGGACACTCTCGGAATAACCCGTCTCGACTCTCAAACCCATCTTTCAGTTCTCAGACCTCTCGCCACCCCAATGGGCCTTTCATGCCAGGCACGGGACGCTTCTTGCCACCTCATGAGAGGAAGCTACAGTTCCCCTTTAAGAATAATCCTCAACACCGAGGCTTCATTTGGGCCCCGTCATCAGGGGGTGAAAGTGGAAAGGACCCTTCCACTCATTTCAGTTTGGATCTGGTTCATTCTTTCCACTCATGTCCCTCACCAAAGAAAGGCCAGTGGCCAAACAGCCATCACCAACAGCGGCGCAATCACGAGAACAGAGGCTACGGCAACTGGGTGAACAGGCAACGATCCAGAAACAGGGGACGGAATCCATTCAATGGATATCTAACCAATGAACAGGCTGGAAATGTTGAGAATAAAGACGATGGCTCGGTTCAGTACAAGCAGGGTAGAATGCACTACACCTGGTACAATCCCAGCTTTGCTTCAGACCAGTCTGTTGAAGATGGATTCCAGCACAACTACAACCAACGCAGACAAGGTGTTTACAAACACCCCAACTCACACTACCAGCAGCACAACCCTCCAGAGACGACCAAGCGTGGGTCTGAAGACAATCCCAATCCACCATCCATCCCAGACTGCAGTAGTACCCCCATGGAGACCTGATTTCATCTGCCATAACGCTCCCACTCTCCTGTGCACAGGACTCCTAGAAACCTCTGACCTCAGATATACGCTGTTTTGGTTTGTTGTGGAAGGGTTTTAGATGCTGGGAGTGATTTTAAGAGAAACTTCTTAGTGCAATAACACCTTTCTGTTTGAAATGAGACACTATTTTATGCAGGTGAATTTGTATGTACATAATACAGTTTCATACCTGCACCTACAGTGTTTTGTGAGTGATGGTTTTATATGCGCACATATCTATATTAATGCTGTCAAATGATTCATCACGATTAATCGCATCCAAAATAAGTTTTTGTTTGCATAATATACTGTATGTGTGCGCTGTGTATATTTGTTATGTATATAAATACACACACATACAGTATCTATTTCAAAAATATTTACATGTATTTTTTAGGAATGCACGATTGGATTTTGCCGATATCCTATATGCCGATATTATTATAAATCAGTGTATATTAAATTATTTAATTTAAGAGACTTTTATCTTTTTCTCCATATAAGCTATAGCTTCTGAACTTTAAATAAAAGCATACTAACGATTTTATGGCATCTATTACTGAATCTTACTAATCTAAAAATTATTTGTGCAGTTTGCTTTCATTTTATTAGAAGTAGGCCAACAGTGCCCCCTACAGCATTAAAACTCCTCACTGAGCGGGCTTTAGGACCCGGGGGAGGCTGCCGCGTCACTTGCTATCACGGTTTACTAGAGATCATACACCGAAGGCCTCATTCTGTACATGCATTCTCAGTTTCAAGGCAGCAATCCAAAACAGTAAATCCATTCACCATTCAGACAAAACTCTGAATGAGCCACAATGCTGACTTGATCTAATCACAAGCACACCCTGAGCCCAAGTGAGTTAATATATTCCTTTTATCGGCAAAACACATCTGCATAAATTGTACTACTTTTAACACACAGTGCACTGCAACGTCGACGTTATGGCCTGAGAAGTGTTGGGCCTGTAGAGATTTCTGATGATTTGACATCGTGCCTGCTAAAAAGCCAAAGAACTTTGATTAAGTCACCATCAGGATCTTTAAAGTTGACATTTTTTTCCCTTTTTTTATTTTGGCATTCATGTTCTTTTATTATTGCATCCCATGGGGCAAGTGTTTCATGAATTGTGTTTTGAAGGTAAAAAAAAGAAAAAGATCTTAACACAGTTATGTGCAAACAATCAGGGAGACAGATGGACTACTTGCGTTCTACTCAGTACAGCTCAGGAGTTTCATTTCAACAGTTTTATTTTTTATAATTAGTCATATTCTCTGTGTTGACATGAAATATCTTCAAGCTGCTGAAACGTTCCTATGAATATATTTATCTTCCAAATATGCATTCTGAATAATAAATGCATTTACCCATTAACCTGCCGAGGTCCATCGCTTGTCTTCACATTTTTCTCCAACTGATCATATTTCACACTAGTTTTAAATGAATTTTTTAATTGATAAACACCCTTACGAACAAAAACCATGGTTTACCATGTGTATAACCAAATATAAACACCTGCTTCACATAGCTGTATACTAAAAACCAAATGATCTGATCTGATCTGATATCGCTTTATGCATTTCATTTCAATTGGTGTTTGATTGTTTTTGGACAGAATAAGCTTCAATGTGGAGCAGACTTCATGGCAAAAGTCTAGCTCTGTGACATTAGCCATATCCTACACCATTTGTTTCGGTAATAGACCAGCACCATATTTAATGTTTGTCAGGAATGAAAGTTAGGCTGTGAGGGCCTGAAGCACAGCGCGTTCAGCTGTTTAGTTGACTAACAGCATAGTTTAGTTGACAAAATGTCTTTTTGTCGCGAGTGGTCCGCAGTGTGCCGGCCAGCTCGGAAGATCTCTGTGTGCGCTAGAGCATTTAATTATTGTTTGTTATTATGTGTTTTGTGGCGAGAAATAAAAATTCTCCTTTCCCTACTCTGTATCTGAGTTCTCTGTCTAGCCCGCACCCTGACAGAATCTACTCAACACTAAATGGATTCAGCAGAGGAAATGGAGCTGCGCCGAGCTCTCTTCTGGGTCGACAGCAGGAGGAAATCACAGCGGAACAGATCTATGACATTGGGAATAAGGAGTTACTAGCTGTCAAGCTGGTGCTGCAGGAGTGGCGTCACTGGTTAGTGTCTGTCCCTGATGTTTTTTTTTGGGAGAAGTGGCTTCTTTGCTGCCCTTCTTGACACCAGGCCATCTTCCAGAAGTCTTGTCCTCACTGTGCGTGCAGATGCGCTCACACCTGCCTGCTGCCATTCCTGAGCAAGCTCTGCACTGGTGGCACTCCGATCCCGCAGCTGAATCCTCTTTAGGAGACAATCCTGGCGCTTGCTGGACTTTCTTGGACGCCCTGAAGCCTTCTTTACAAGAATTGAACCTCTTTCCTTGAAGTTCTTGATGATCCTATAAATTGTTGATTTAGGTGCAATCTTAGTAGCCACAATATCCTTGCCTGTGAAGCCATTTTTATGCAACGCAATGATGGCTGCACGCGTTTCTTTGCAGGTCACCATGGTTAACAATGGAAGAACAATGATTTCAAGCATCACCCTCCTTTTAACATGTCAAGTCTGCCATTCTAACCCAATCAGCCTGACATAATGATCTCCAGCCTTGTGCTCGTCAACATTCTCACCTGAGTTAACAAGACGATTACTGAAATGATCTCAGCAGCTCCTTTAATGACAGCAATGAAATGCAGTGGAAAGGTTTTTTTGGGATTAAGTTAATTTTCATGGCAAAGAAGGACTATGCAATTCATCTGATCACTCTTCATAACATTCTGGAGTATATGCAAATTGCTATTATAAAAACTTAAGCAGCAACTTTTCCAATTTCCAATATTTATGTAATTCTCAAAACATTTGGCCACGACTGTATTTATAACATTTATGTGTCACTTCATATTGTCAACTAATTGAAATCGGCATTTGGTTTTGTACCAATTTCTTTTTTTAATGATATAAAGTTGTAACAGTTCTAGATATGTTCTTTATTCTTCTCTAAATACTGAGTCTGTCTCGCAATTCAGGTTTTGTTTCCAGCACAAACTGTTTGAAAAAAATTTAAATTGCAACTTCTTATCTTGCGATTCAGACTTTTCATTTCACAATTCAGAATATATATATATTCTACACAGAATCATTCTGCTGACCATCTTTCTGTGCTTTAAAAGGCACAAAATTCAGCGCAATATAATCTGCAGCTGATCTATTTGGGTTATGCTGGGGTGTCTAAAGCTGTGTGAGTGTGTGTACTCTGTACTGTATTATGCACATTCAGAATGTTATGTCACTGATGCAGATGATCATAACAGACTCAAAGCACGCATTTATGTCCCTGCTTTCTGCCGCATGGCTATATTCAACCCTTTGCGAAAGAACTGGGGCAGCTGTGTCATCCAGGGCTGATGTTACACACTCAAAAACAAGCATAATACACACCGATACATTTCAACTCAGAATTTTACATTCTCATTACATGAACTACAAGATGTTTATCATTGATTTATGAGGGGCTTTAAAATGAATTATTTAGGTCCTGATGAAACTCTTTGATGTAAGAGATGTACATACACTGAATAAGACAAAATAACTGAAACTGAAATGTACACACAATAGCCATTGGTTCTTAAAGGAATAGTTCATACTCAAATGTAAATTGTCATCATTTACCCACCGTTCCAAACTTATCTTGTAAAAAAAAGAAGTGTGCTTTGTTGTAATAAATGTGCTCTTGTAGTGTCCTTTAAATCTAAAAAGTAAATTTTTTAATTCGGTACATGCATTTAATATAATATTAATAACATAAAAGGCCACTAAATTGTACTTATAGAGAGCATTTCTTTAACACTTAGGTGTGATTTTAAAAAGTGCACTGTATAATGTCAAATTATATATTTTTTTTTACTTGAAAGTACATTTTAAACCATCATTTAAATCTGTTGTGATTTAAATAAGTACACATATTTTGATGTATTGACTAACATACTAAAGCAAATGTAAAGTGCTTTATTATTTTAACTGTAGCGTTATTTGACACATTGCATAAATTGAAAATATAATCGGTTATGTACTGAATTGTAACTGCATCCTTACAAAAATGCAGTTACAAATATATTTAAATTCATTAATATTCAAGTATAATTTAGTTTACCATAAATGCTTTTCAGTATAAGCTGCTTTGATGAATTATATTGTATATAGACGTAAAGGTGACTTGACCATTGAAAATTGCCTCTTTGGTTCCTTTTAATGTGGAACTTCCTGCTGCGTCAAGACATTGGTACTATGGGAACAACGCTCATATGTGAGTCAGCGCCTGAAGCGTGTGTGGGAAACATGGCAATTCTACTGGCCATCAGAATGGTGACGTAACCTAACTGCATCACCATGACCATTAATAAAATCCAGAAATGCATGTCACCAGATTCTCTTCTTCAGGAAGCCGTTTGTTTGCATGTGTGTGCACAGTCTCGGTGTTAAATCCTTTGTGTTCTTTAGAAGTAAAAAACATTTTGGTAAAAGTTTAATAATCTCTTTAGGGTTTCATGTGAAAGATGGCATCCGCAAAAAAATTGCAAGAAGTAGTGATGGGAAGTTCGGATCATTTTACAGACTCGGACCAGCAAAATGAACAAATCTTTTTTTCGAGTAATTTAGTTCATTTTATCAAATATAATTAAAATACAACATGTTACTTCCCTAACGTCTACTAGTACTTATGCAAACGTTGATCGCACTACACAAGATACAAAACTATAATGCTATAATAAACAGTAAAGATGAATTCGTTGTTTACCTGGGTCTTCAGTCTATGATTAGCACACCTCACCTCTTATCTGACAAGTCTTCGGGTTTGAGTTAACCAATGCAGTCTGAGCCACAAAGAGAATCAATTATCTCATCTCATGATTCTTCGGGTTTGAGTCGTTCCTTTATCACGTGACAGACCCATACGCTTTGACCGACTGGAGTAATGTTTTAATATTTGTATTGTTTAATAATTATAATTTTAAAAAGGCTGTAACCTATCATTTGTTGTTTTGTCACATGACGTGACCGCATTGGATAGAGAAATTAATTTACACGCCTTCTTACAAACGGGTGCATAGTCACTCGAAAAACCCGATGACTCGATAGATGAACTAATCAATTATTTTTTGACCCGGTTATAATTAAAGCTCAAAGAAGTTTCAATGCATAGTTGCAGAGATAAAAGTCGATATTAATGAACACACACATGAGTATGGTGGGTTGAATTTTATCCCCAATTACTACTTTTCCAAATTAGGTGGTCTCCCTTTCCTATGGATCTGTAATTATAATATTGCTAGAATCCCTTACAATTCCTAAAATCTAAATTTCATAAACAGGCACTACTTGCATGGTCATTAATTTTTAAGCATAATCCCCCCCCCCCTCACCAGTACTTCATTTGGAACAACCAAGACATTTTATATAAGAGAAAATCTTTGTTTTTTAATAACTGGTTTTAGAAAAAAAAAAGTGATTGTTTCCAGTTATTTTACTCATAAGATTTAATTTTAAGTAACGAAGAATTATGTAAATGTAATTTTCCAGTAACTCCCAAAGAATTCTCCATTGTCATGGACGCTATTCCTAAAGGAGCTGTTGTGCTTTTAAAGGACTCTGTTAGATCATCCAGCACTTTATCTATTTTTTTAGACCCATTTGAAATCTCAGTAGGAAAACTTTGATTTTTGTCACATCCTTCATCACGTAACTATAAGATTAGATTGATTAGGGCGCCGCAGCATAAATGGCTGCCCACTGCTCCGGGTGTGTGTTCACAGTGTGTGTGTGTGTGTGTGTGTGTTCACTGCCCTTTGGATGGGTTAAAAGCAGAGCACGAATTCCGAGTATGGGTCACCATACTTGGCTGTATGTCAAGTAACTTTCACTTTTCACTTTCCACTCCATATGTGTCTTATTGGAGGAATGTGGTTGATCATATTGGTTGGGAAAAAGTATGGACTCTGTCTTCAAAATTCATAAATACTAACAAGGTTATAGAAATCTCATTCAAATTGTTACCCAGATTTTGACCGGCTAAAGTGTTTTTGAAAAGGTTTAAATCAGACATAGATACAAGCTGTTCTTTTTGTGTTGACCCTAATGAAACTGATATACATATCGTTTGGGATTGTCCTCACACACAGCTATTTGGGATTTAATTCTCTAATTTTATCCTTCGCAGTTTGCTCCAAGGTTTCTCTCTGCTTTTTAAGGATGTACTGTTTGGCTTCTTTAATATAAAAAAAAACAAAATTAATGAATATTCTATTAATAACCTATTATTACTTCTTGCAAAATTTCATATTCACCACAGTAAATTCACCTTTATAAATTGTTTTTTTTTTTTTTTTTAAAGGTTCAACAGTATATCCAAACTATTTCATCTTCCAAAAATCTTATGGCTGTTAAAACAGTTAATTTATTTAATCTTTTTAATTTATTTTGTTGAAGCTATCGTTTAGTATTATTTATTTTTATGTTTACATGTCTCTAAATGGTGCTTTGCATGTAATGCCACTTCTTTCTATGTAATACTGAAATTCTCTATACTTTTATCTTTGGTACCTTGGCATTTATAAGAAAAAACGAATTAATTAATTTTAAAAAAACTAATCAATTCTCTTTCCAACTCGGACTGCATTGGTAACGCTTATGGGTCTGTCACGTGATCAATAAATAACTCTAAAAACCCGAAGACTCAAGAGATGAACTAATAAATTCTCTTTCCGGCTCAGAGTGCATTGATTTAAACAGGTGAACTACTAGACTAATTCCAGTACATAACCTATAGAATTTTGCTCATGTGCAACTGAATGAATCACTCCCCGAGACGACTCGTTCTTCCCAAGTCACATTAAAGATTCGTTCAAAATGTACGAATCGTTCAAGAATGACCCATCTCTAGCAAGCAGTGTGTTCTGCCATACTCTCGCTATCTGTGGGTCATCTGTTTGGGAACGGAGAATGCTAGATCGGATTGTGAACATTTCACTTTGAGGAGGATCCACTCATCCCTGGCTCTTTTCATGAGCAATGGGAGTCAGCCGTCTGCACCCCATGGTTGGGGTCCAAAGTCTGCCAAGGCAGTGCTCCAACTCAGGTTGTGGGGGTCCCAGATGGAGATCTGTTATCCTTCTCGGATTCAGGTGTTGAGGTCTTGGGGCAGCCGATACTCGTATTCACAGTTGATAGGATGCTTGCTAGCTATCTCTTCCCAGCTTCAGCATCATCATTTAAAAACATGTACCAGGCTGTTAAAGAACTGGGCTCTGGCAAGGGTCTTCATCCTGAGTCAGTCAAGGAGCTCCCCAGGCCCACAGAATTAGTCCTCTGTGCCACTAAGTAGACGGCCCATTGCTGTGTAATGGCTGAGTTGGTTGCCATGGAGATGCATCTGTGGCTCAAATTGTCTGGCATCAGCGAGAAAGAGAAAAGCTTCCTTCTGGACACTCCAGTTTTACCATCTGGCCTGTTTATCAATGCAGTTAATACTGTTGTCAACAGGTTTCAGGCGGCCAAAAAGCAATAGGTGGCATTCAGACAAATCTTCCCTCACCGGAGCCAGAAGCCATAAGCTTCCACAAGCCGTCCCCAGCCAGGCCCTTGCTCCTCTCTAACAAAGAAGGGAGGCGCAATGGGCCAGTGTGGCTGCCCAAGTTCCCCCCCAGCAAGACTGGGGGCGCTGCACAGAGCCATCCAAAGCAAAGGCTGTGTTAAGGACAGTCATCATCACAGGACTCAGGTCTCCATTACATCAAGTCTAATCTCCCCCGAGAACCCTTGGGGACTTTTCCATTCACCCTGCCACTTCTGGTGTTTCAAGAGGCAGCAGTCTCTGGTGGGGTTTCCCCTCGATCTCTGCTCAACAAAGCTCACAGAGAGTAGCATCCTCCTGCTATTCAATAAATATTTAATCATATAAAGATGTGTGGGGGACAAGTTTGAGTATTCCTCGCCAGTATGCTGTTTCAAGTTCCAAAACAAATGACCCCCCTGTTACAAGTTGATTAAGGTTTTTACAGCTATTATGGACTAGTCTGCAAGAGAGAAGTGGGGGTTGCATCCAATTTTAGACCTGCAGGCTCTGAACCATACTCTGCAGACTTACAGGTTCAAGATGCTAACGCACAAAATGATTGTGTCACAGATTCAATATGAGGATTGTTTTTTCAAGATAGACTTATAGGGCACATTGGATGAAATTTTCTATTTTTTTTTTTCTAAAATATTTTATAGACATTTCATGAAAACCCTAAAGAGTCGTACCAAGTTGTAAAAATGGGCATTCGATATCCACATTACGAAAGGTTTGGCAACAAGATGTCATTCTTGTTCACTTGAGACATTTTGGTTTGAGGCTGAATATCAAGAAGAGCATCCTCTTACTGAGTAGGAGGACAATTTCTAGCGGTGGTCTGGGTCTTGACATGCAGGCACAATTTTCCCCTTCTCAAATAAAAGTCCATACCTTCTGCCTTTAAAGATTTCATGCTGGGTCAAGAAATTTCTGTCCTCCAATACCAGAGATCATTTGGTCTTATGGCAGCCATCACCAACATGATATCTTTGGGGCTTCTGCACATAAGACCATTTTAGTTGTGGCTCAAAAGCAGAGGACAAGTGTTATGGAATGACATTTTTTTTCATGGCAGTAGAGGCTCAGCAACTACAACAACATGTCTATAATCCCTCCAAATTTAAGCAGTACTAAACTGCAGTGGAAATGAAAACTGAGCCGAGTCATACGATGCAGTGGAAAAGTGTCATTACATGCAGAGGCTTTCGTTCCCTTTCTACATGGAAGGAACCCCTGTTTCTGACCTTGGGTCCCACACTGTGCTCAAGGTGCTACAAGTCAGTGGTTATAGATGCCTCTCTTATGAGTTGGGCAACAATCCTGGATCATTGTCCAGCCTAGGGGGTTTGGGAAGGCTGACATCTCCTTTGGCACATAAACTGCCAGGACTCCTGTATTTTTTTCATGGACCTGAGAGGCTACCATATGTTGTTGTGAATGGACAGCACGACAGTAGTCTCATATATAAATCACCAGGGAGGTCTGCATTTGTGCTTCCTGTTCAGTTGGTGCAGCAGATCCTGCTATAGGCTCAAGTCAAACTGCTCTACCTGAGACAATTAAATATGGGAGCAGACATGGGGGTGAAGCCTGGGGAATAGAGACTCCACCCTGAGGTTAATTTGGCAGATGTTTGGCAGAATGGAAATGGACCTGTTTGATCTGAGACGACGACCCGCTGTTTCCCCCAGTTGCTCTGCTATTCTAGCCAGAGTTCGTCAGGACAGAGTTTACTTATTTCTAGTTGCTCCGCTCTGGGTGGCCAAAGTGTGGTTCTTGGACCGAATATCTCCCCCAGAAGGCTCTCCTTGTGGGATTTTGATCAGGTGGGACCTTCTCTCCCAGGCACAATTGTTCAATCTTGGCTCAAGCTATTGAAGCTATGGGTCTGACCCCTGTGGGGCACCAGCTTATAGATTCCATTCTTCCATCTGAGGTTGTTGAGACATTCTGAATACTAGAGCACTTTTCTATAGTCCTGGAAAGATTATCGAGGGGTCCGTTTGAGCTTTTGCAGCCAGCCTCTAAAAAGTTTCTGACCCTCAGATAGCTCTGTTAATTGACATTTAAGAGAGTAGGTTATTTGCAGGCCTTATCAGCTGCACCCTACTACCTAGACTTTGCCTATGGACTTGTCACAATGATACTGCATACATGGCTGGGTTACATTCCAAAGACAGGATTTTCAACAATTAATCTGGTCGTCCTTCAAGCCTTCTCTCTTCTGCTGTTTGACTTGCTGGAGCTAGAGAGGGTTCATCTCTTATGTCCAGTCAGGTCCTTTAGGATTTATTTTGATGTTCAAGCCTAAGACATATATCTGATCAGTTATTGGTTTGCTTTGGAGGTCATGACAGGGGTTCCCCTATATCCAAGCAATACTTATCACACTACAATGTGAATGTGATTTCTTTCGCATATGAGGTGCACAGCATGGCTTCACCTCTAGGTATTGGAGCCCACTCTACCAGGAGTGTGGCTTTCTCTAAGGTCTGGTGCTAATTTTGCTGTGCAAGTGCTGTGGCAAGTTGGTCCTACCCATACACATTCATTCAAAGTTTTAAAGTCTGGACAAGGATTAAACCCCAGAATCTCAAACCCTTCAAATCGTCAATCCCTTTTACGGTGACCTTAATGGTCAGTCTTTTCCTTCCTACTTTTGTTTTGCCTCTAGACACCAGTGATGCGCATGTCAATTTATAAACAACCCACACCCGACCAATGTTTTCACCTAACCCACCCACAATTCGGACCGCAAAAAAAGAAAAAGAAAATAATGTACCCGACCCACTTCCTGACCCGCATTTTTTAAAAGTAGTAAATGCGTCGCCCCTTTATAATGTTAATTACTTAAACAAGCTATAGCCTACAGGATAATAAGTGTTATGACCGCACACATAAGGCTTGCCAAAAAGAACCGGTAAAGTATTGAGCATGCATGTGTCTAAATTAGCAAGGAGACATTTAATTGTTTAGTAATAAACTGGTGTTTTCTGTGTCCCTGCTAAGATGAAGTTGACGATGCAGACTCACCATGGACGCCAGAGAGAAATGCACATTTCATATGGATTACATATTCGGAGAGTAGCCTATTTATTTTGGTTTGAATATTATCGTTTAAAAGTAGACATTTCAAGCTCTCTGTAATATATTGCCTATATTTCGTTTTAAACCCACCGACTAAGAGATTAAGACACCACCTGACCCAAAAATATCACCCAAAGTTTCTACAGCTTTTTCCTTAGCTATTTCAGAATCTGGAAAAATTACTGGGGCTCACTTGTTACTGCAGTCGGTAGAGCGATTATGAATTTGTGTGATGTACGGCATGATAAATGCTCGTCACTTCTGCTGCCCAAACTTTGTCAGCCAGTGGGTCATTTGGTTCACTGATTTGCATGGTTTTTTTTTTTCTGTGGTACTCACATGCACCGTGTCGCTTCATGTCGTATTCTCCACCATGTCCCACAGAAAAACTGCTTTTGCATAAAATGCAAAATGCTCTCTCTGCTTCGCCATGTACAGGTCTTAACCAAGAGTATGTCACGGTCCATTCGCTATTAAAAGTGCATCTTCTCTTTTTCGTGGCCATGGCTGCTTAACCTGACCAAACAGCGCGCGCTCTCCAATTTGAGATTGTTGACAATTTTGAGGAGGCGTTCGTGCGCCAGTACACAGATTTATTGACGTACGACTCAGCCTATCAACTAACGCTTTTATTGCTCTCCTCTGAACTATTGGACATAAGTTAACAGTACGCCTATGGACATATCCGTGTATTTATTAGGCAGGGTCGAATGAAAAAGCGGGACAGATGCTCAGTTTGCGTGAGGCGGGACAAAGGGTAAAATTGCTGTACTGTACAACGTAAAGCGGGACAGGTGGTCACTCTATTCGTGCCAGTTATTCAGCCAATAAAGTGTAGGCCTATGTATTTCAAAATTGTGTCTAGTACTATATAAATTACAAAGGTTTAATTGGCATCTTTATTTCAAAGGAACCGACCGACCGCGACCCGAATATCAGTAAAAATATTTTTGGATGACTTCATTCTTCAGGCCAAGGGGGTTGTGCTTTTCACAAGCGTTCTTGTTAGGCATTCCTTCAGTATGTCGATGTTGGTATTAACATTCCTATTGAATCAATGTAATGATGCAGCATTGAGTTTCATTTGAAAGGGAAGCATCTTCCTTCAGACAGTTAAGAATCTGGTGACATACATTTCAGGTCTAATTTAGGGTCAATTTATGGTCTAATACGTTATGTAACCTTTTTGTCCAGAGTGAACAGTGAATGTCAGTGGGGTCCAATATTGTTCAAAATTTGGAACGACATTATAATAGGTAAATAATTACAACATTTTCATTTTTAGGTTAACTATTCCTTTAATATGATGTGTTGCTTAGTGTTACCTTGTTGTGCATGGGTTGAGCATATATGTATTTAATAAATAGATGAATATGTTAAGTAGCTGTCAAAAAAGCTGAATCAGAATGGAACTAAATAAAAATTCATTTTTTGGTCCATGAAAAAAAATAAATAAATGTCATGTAGCTTCTGCATGGGCTATGTAAACTTAGGAGCAAAACTATATCTGAATACTTTTCATCTCAGCACTACTGTCTAATGTGCAAGAGGTTCAAGTATGCAGTTGTGTAACATTTGTTTCATCAGATAAAATCATTGGTGTGTTAAACTCACAGCTGCTGCTTACAGTCTGACTACACAACCAGCAGAAAGTGTGATTGACACTGCATACAGTATGTGCTTATTTATACAGTTTTACACAGACTTGCCATTCTTTCTTTTCTTTTTCTTTTTAGGTGAATCTCCAAAACTAAATAAAGAAATAAGATTGAAATTGTATTTTGATATATCTTGATAAATTGGCAATACTTTTTCCCCCTTACAATTAAGATTGTAACTTGCAACTTGGTCCTAATTTTATGCAAAATAGTTTCTTCTTTTGATTATGGGACTGAATATAATATGTTTTTTTTTTTTTTTTTAAGATTCACTTAAGGCAGAGAATATCCCGAATGTCAAATGGTTTTAAAATGTTGGATTTGTTTAAATGACCTTTTACATGTGAATCTAAAATGACAATGTGCTTTTATTATGTGAGTTGTGAATTTATCTTGTTAGATTACATTCACAACACAGACGCTTGAATAAGTGTGCATGTTTAGTTTTTTTTGGTGTGTAACATGCAGGTGTTGTGATTGTCAAGCTCTCCAGCAGTTGACATAAATGACATCTGTGACAATAGTTTTCTCCACACTTTTAAAGGCAAGCAAGATACATTCAGTACAGGGCTTGTTTTTTGTAGTTTTTTTGCTTTTTGTTTCTTGTTGCATGACAGTAAATTTAAAATATTCAGGCAAAATTACCATATGAGGGAGTGCACTAAATGTATATATACATTAGTTCAGGTTAACTAATGATAGTAAAGTCTTGCTAATGATTATGTTGATCGAAAAAGATCAATCATTCTGATGCTTTTCCAACTTGCCAACTCCGGTACGATACTTACATAAATCACTGAATATTATAAATACAAAGAGACATTAGTACCAACCAGTGCTGTAAAAAGAATACAGAAGTGAACTTGGATTACCACTAAAGGGGCTTGTGTTAACACATTAATAAGTGAGCCAGGACCAGCTTGATACTAAAAAAACAGATCTCAGATCTGTCAGTGCTTATAATTCTCTCCAACCCCTGCTCTGTTTAATAGAGTAAAGCTTAGCAGTCTTGGAATTTTTGGGGGAAAGAAAAAGCATTCAGAAAATTTTCAACAGCATAAAATCAGATTCTAATTGTAATAAATACAGTGAATCTTGCTAGCTCTGCTGACCTAGGTCTGGTTTCTCCAATGCAACTCATATTACACACATTGTAAAACTGATCTCAGTTTAATATAAAATGATTAATTCTGTCTGTGCCTGTTTATTGTGCTGAACTACATCTTTTTGTCTTCTTGTTTTTGACTTGGTTCAGTAGAGTTAAAAGAATAGTTCACCAAAATGAAAATTTGCTTGAAGTTTACTAATTTGTTTATTGTTATCAGCTCAGTGATGATTTTGTGTTTTCTTACAAACGCATCTTTTGTCTTCACCAGATGTTCACTGATGGACTGGAGTGCTGTGGATCATGGTGATGTTTTTATCAGACTCTCGTTCTGACGGCACCCATTCACTGCAGAGCATCCATTGATGAGCAAGTGATGTTAAATGTAATGTAAAATTACTCCAAATCTGTTCTGATGAAGAAACAAACATCTTAGAAGACTTGAAGGCGAGTGCATTTTCAGCTAATTTTCAGTTTTGGGTGATCTATTCCTTTAAGCTTGATCAATAGCATGCTGTCATTTACTGCAGAAAATTTGATTTAGTTTGTAAAAACAAAAACAAAATATTTTACAGTAATGCACTTGCAATAGTAGAAGTCTATGGGGCTTCGCTTTTCATTGTCACTGACGCAGCTTGTATTTGTCAAACACGTAAAGCAATACTAGCACAGTTCTCTGGTCATGTTAACCTATGACCTTCAGGACTATTTGTGAACTATGATCTTTAAATTATGACTCTGTCCACTTAGTGCAAAGGATGCTGACCGCTGAAGCCAAGCCCCACACGAATGATGATGCCTTGCAAAAGTATTCAGACCAGCATCCACTTCATAAACTACAAATCCTGCATATAAAGAAGTCAAGTGTCTACATTGTGGATAATAATAAATATTTTCAAACACCTGCCAATATTCAAGCAAGCTGTCCCTGTTGCAAGGCCCAGACAGACTTCTCAAACAGACTGCACTTCCTTTTGGTTCTTTCATTTTTCCTAAACACACTAATTCAATACAGGATATATATATATATATATATATATAGATTTAAGATTAATAAAATAATCTTATATTACATTAAGAAAGTATTCTTAGAATAAATTATACACAAAAAAAATAAATAATAATATTTACCCTACTTATAACACAACATGTGGATGGAAGCTTATTTTTTCTATGGACATTTGTTTCACAATTTAGCTTCTGAGAACAAAAAAGTCAAAATTTCTAGTTACAAACACTAAACTGCAAGAAGAAATGTCTGAATAGTGCATGAAATGGAAGGCTCTAAAAAATGAGAAATTTGTGAATAAATGCATATTATAGATCTTGTTTTTA
>NC_081758.1:1719939-1739939 GCF_963082965.1 Carassius carassius | reverse complement strand
GGACACATCACCATCAGTGTCCGTCCGCTTTATCATCATCATCATCATCAGCGCGAGAGTCATAAACAGCACTTTACCTTCTATGATGTGTTTTCTGGACAGGCCTCTCTCTGTCTCTGCCCTGAGGATCATGAACAGAAAACCTCTCAAGACCAATCAAAACACAATCCATTTAAGTAGAATCTGAATATGGTTAATAAGCACTGATATTGAATATTTATGATTTTCCTTTCATTTGTATATTATGAAAGCGCCTTTGCAATTGAATAAAAAATAAAAAAGGGAATAGCGACTGTTTATCTCACAATTCTGACACTCTTTTTTAGAATTGCAAGAAAAAAAGTCACAATTGTGAGATAAAAAACTTCATTTATTAATTTTGACACGATTCTGAATGAACGCATGATGAAACTCAACAGATACTCACTGTCCTCCCCAGTAGATCTTAGTCGTTACTACATAACTGGACCGTCTGAAACAGAGTTTTAGGGAACATTTTTGATTATTATAGTGAAGACAAGTCTAATAGTGTTCTACATATTTATTTCCTAAATGAATCCAAGATTGACCACAACCAGAGCAAAGGAATACAGAAATACTCGATAAAACATTACTGATTATTCTGTGTTATTCATATACTCCACAGAATTAATAAAAAAAGAGATATAAGAATAAAAGCAGGTCACCTCCAGCCTTTCTTCTTGATGATATTCCCTAGAGTGATTTCAGCCCTGCAGGAAAAAGAATACAAAATCTGAAAATATATGTTATGATTATTTCTATAACACTGCAAAGAGAAAATAATAATAATAAAAAATAACATATATTATATTCTATATTACATTATATTTTCAGAAATTGTATACATGCATTTTATCATTGTTTGACTTGCATAAATCAGAAATGCCACTATTTGTTCTTGTTATCCCTACACAGCTATTTTTCAGTGTATTTACTCAGCATTTGTAGAGTTTAAACTAAGAATGTGGGAAAGATTTGATAGAAAAAAAAACATGACAGCAAGAACAAGAGGAGGATGAAGGGAACGCAGCATAGAAACAAAGACTGAGAGCGAAAGATTGATGAATGTGTCGTGGCTAAAGAAGTCATGATCACACTTTTATCAGGTGCCTTGGCTCTCAAATAATCCAGCATATGATATAATCATTATTAATATTTCTTATGCTTCGGGTCAGGATCTAAATAAGCATTAAAGTAAGTTAAAGACAGATGTAAAAACTGTAGATTTATCCAAATAAAATGTGTCAAATTAACTGAAAATAAAAGCTTCTAACATGAAATAATGGATTTTACACAAATGTGTAATGTGTCATGTCGTGCATTAATCCTATAAAACCTGACATGTCAAATTGGTCAAAAAGAATGTTTTTTTAAACAAAACAATTTATTGAATTTTTACACAAGTTACTACAAATTATAAAAGTTTTGCTTCTTTTGAGTATTATATTTGATGCATCATGCATTTATGATTTGCACAGTATGAAAAAGAAGAATATGTTGCTTATATTCAAGGAAGAAAAAAATATAATGCAGTGTAATGCAATGATGATTAAGAGATGAACAAATAAATATTCCTTAATAGACTCATATTCACATTTTAACATGACTTTTCAAAAAAAAAATGATGCATGGATAATCAGGTAAACATAAGCTGCTTCAGTGCAGTAAGTATTAATTTTTAAATATCACAAACAATATAAAAGCTATTAGCCTATGTTTATTTCAGTAAAGAACAACAACCTGAAGTTGCATATTTTTATAAAGATATTAAAGGGCCTTTTACTTGCTAAAAAAAGAATGAACCATCAGTCAGATGACTGAAGGCATGTGTTAAATTGGGTACAATAGGTTTTGATCATGTTGATAATTTGGAGACCTTAGGAATTTGTGTATCAAATATGATATGGTATGCTTTATAGCATTAAGGAAAGTGCATAATAATTATAATACAAATAGTTATTTGAAACTAATTTTACACGGGACACGTTGACCTCTCAGAGGTTATTATGTAATCTACACAGCTCCACATGACGATGAGCATGCTGGTATAATCCTCCCAAGCACAAAGATCCCCAAACAGCTGTTCAGTTCACTCCACCTTTATTTTAAACTGAGTAACTAGGTTAAATGGCACTACATCAGGGCTGTCAGACCATGCTCCTGGAGGAACTCCATCCTGCAGAGTTCAGCTCCAACACACCTGTTTAATTAGGACTGGAGTGAATTAAACCCTGCAGAGAGGCCCTCCAGGAGTGCTGCTCTACACCCATGCCTACAAATGAAGACCTCAGCTCTCAATTCTGTCAAGTCAAAAAGCTGTGTGTTGATTGCAATAAAATTAAAATGTATTATTCAATGCAATTTCATAATTACAATTATTGTCTTTGAGATATGGTTAAAGTTACTGCTGAATAAGCTGAAAAGCATTTGTGGTAAACTAAAATATATACGAATATCATTTCTATAGACACAAGAAGAGTTTAGTTCCAAAATGCCAATTAAATGGATAAATGCCTTTTTTTATTTTTAAATGTAGTTTCCGCCAAAATTAGTATTGTATCTGGTCGGTATTGAAAAGTCAGTTTTTAACGTTATGCATTTATGCAGTTATTAGGTCCCTTTTTTTCAAAACCGTGACAAACGCCAGTCTCCCTTTTTTGCAGATTGCGATATATCCACTTAACCAATCACAGCGCACCATTCCAAGCACTGTAAACATTAACAACCAATCACAGTGCATCATTCCACGCACTGTAAACATTCACAGCCAATCACAGCGCACCATTCCAAGCACTGTAAACATTAACAACCAATCACAGCGCACCATTCCAAGCACTGTAAACATTAACAACCAATCACAGTGCATCATTCCACGCACTGTAAACATTCACAGCCAATCACAGCGCACCATTCCAAGCACTGTAAACATTAACAACCAATCACAGCGCACCATTCCACGCACTGTAAACATTCACAGCCAATCACAGCGCACCATTCCAAGCACTGTAAACATTAACAACCAATCACAGCGCACCATTCCAAGCACTGTAAATATTAACAACCAATCACAGTGCACCTTTCCAAGCACTGTAAACATTAAAAACCAATCACAGCGCATCATTCCACGCACTGTAAACATTAAAAACCAATCACAGTGTACCTTTCCAAGCACTGTAAACATTAAAAACCAATCCAAGCCCACCATTCAAAACACTGTAAACATTAACAACCAATCACAGCGCACCTTTCCAAGCACTGTAAACATTAAAAACCAATCACAGCGCATCATTCCACGCACTGTAAACATTAAAAACCAATCACAGTGTACCATTCCAAGCACTGTAAACATTAAAAACCAATCACAGCGCATCATTCCACGCACTGTAAACATTAACAACCAATCACAGCCCACCACTCCAAGCACTGTAAACATTAACAACCAATCCAAGCCCACCATTCCAAACACTGTAAACATTAACAACCAATCACAGCGCACCTTTCCAAGCACTGTAAACATTAAAAACCAATCCAAGCCCACCATTCCAAGCACTGTAAACATTAACAACCAATCACAGTGCACCTTTCCAAGCACTGTAAAAATTAAAAACCAATCACAGCGCATCATTCCACGCACTGCAAACATTAACAACCAATCACAGCCCACCACTCCAAGCACTGTAAACATTAACAACCAATCCAAGCCCACCATTCCAAACACTGTAAACATTAACAACCAATCACAGCGCACCTTTCCAAGCACTGTAAACATTAAAAACCAATCCAAGCCCACCATTCCAAGCACTGTAAACATTAACAACCAATCACAGTGCACCTTTCCAAGCACTGTAAAAATTAAAAACCAATCACAGCGCATCATTCCACGCACTGCAAACATTAACAACCAATCACAGCCCACCACTCCAAGCACTGTAAACATTTACAACCAATCCAAGCCCACCATTCCAAGCACTGTAAACATTAACAACCAATAACAGTGCACCTTTCCAAGCACTGTAAACATTAAAAACCAATCACAGCGCATCATTCCACACACTGCAAACATTAACAACCAATCACAGTCCACCATTCCACGCACTGCAAACATTAACAACCAATCACAGCCCACCATTCCACGCACTGCAAACATTAACAACCATGTTAATGATGCTAATGATGTCTCTATTTGTTTCTATGTTTTGCCACGGGATTTACATCCCGTGGTAACTAGGATTTACACAAGCTCCAGTCTGGATCCAGAACACCTGAGAAGAGATGATGCTGACCCTCAGAGGACCCCAGATGATCCTAACCCTGAATCAACAAACAGAACTAACAATTATTGCTACATGTGTGACTGCATCATATAATTACTATTAATTAATAATATTGATAGTTCATCGTCTAGCTGACTACGTCTTGTATTATTATTATTATTATTTTTTATTTTTTATAAAATCCTGTCAAACGTGCACAAACTACTAGCTACTACTAAATATTGTAGAAACATAATTTTCTGTAAAGTTGCTTTGTAACGATTTGTATTGTAAAAAGCGCTATACAAATAAACTTGAATTGAATTGAATTGAATTAACAACCAATCACAGCGCATCATTCCACACACTGCAAACATTAACAACCAATCACAGCGCATCATTCCACACACTGCAAACATTAACAACCAATCACAGCCCACCTTTCCAAGCACTGTAAACATTAACAACCAATCACAGCGCATCATTCCACACACTGCAAACAGTAACAAATAGATAAATAAATAATATAATTTTATAATAAATCTTTGAAAATCAAAACTTGGATTTGAATGTTTTTATGTTATTATAACCTAAAGATGCTATGTGAAAGTTTGAAACAGAACATAGTGGTTTTCATCTGGCCACTTTCTTAGTAAAGAAAACACATTTTTTCAGTCAAATAAATAAAAATGGATTTATTATACCAAACTCCTCAAATATCTATATATCACTGTTATATCTTCTGCATCGGTGGCAGTCTTACCTGCCTGAAGCGTACACTTCGGCTGTGTCGAACAGATTGACTCCATTCTCATAAGCTATCGTCATCACACTCTCTGCCATCTACAGAAAAACATCCACACACACGCAGAAGATGACAGAGATCTGGCCATTTAAAGACACAATCTTTCACTTCCCACAGAACAATGATTTAAACTCATGCAGTAGCTATTTATGTTTGCTTATTGAGTTCCATTACATGCACAAAATTGTCTTCATTTTTTCAAAATGATCTTCTTTTATGTTTCACAATGGAATGAAAGTCATACAGCTTTGGAACGACATGATGACAGGTTATTTATTTGTTTGTTAACTATCCCCTTAAGTGTGTCAATAACACATATTAAACACTAGAGGAACATTATGATTCACCTCATCAGAGATCTGAGATCCAAATGTCACCCAGGTCCCTGTGGACAGAAAAAGAGAGTGAGGGACAGACCGATGATGAAAATAAGGAATAAAACACAGATTGGGGAGGGCTGGGATGCATAAAATACAAGAGAAAAAATGTGCCAAAGACAAGACATATCACAATTTATTTCAGTTTTTCCACAGGAATTAAAACACAACTATGAAAAAATACCCAATGAATCATCAACTTGTTTCTTTTCAATTTTCAGAAAATATCTCGATAATGTCCAACATGAACTAAGTGTGAGCAATGTATTTTTATTGTTACCGTTACTTTAAAAACAATTGTTTGTTCATCTTAGTTGAGAGTGCATTAACTAATGCTAACATACTTTTTGATTTTAAAAACATCTTAGTAAATGCAGAAATAAACATGAACTGAAATTAATGAACGCTGCTGAAGTGTTATTTATTGTTAGTTCATGTTAAATAACATAGTTAACTAATATTAATAAATAAATATGAATAAAACGATAAAGTGTTACCAGAATTGATCAAATATTGATTGATTTCAACAGGTTTGTCTGCCGCTGATTAGAATGCAATGCTGTGACTTGTTTATAGTTGCATAAGCTGGGATAAATGAAAGCATTTAAACATGGACAAAATAGACACTTCAGTTTTAAATAAATGACTGACTCCAGTTTAAACCTTGAACAGTTTCAGTCTTTAACAGAGATGACTGAAAATCACTGGCTACTCACCAAGACCCAAGCAAGAAACACGCAGACCAGACTTTCCGAGGTTTCTGAGAGAAAAAATAAAAGCGAGAGAGAGAACACTTAGTAATTCAATTAACTCTGCTTTTGATATAGTTGTATCAAATCAAAGCTGTGCTTTATTGTCAGTATGCTTTAACTCTGACTGTATTCATTTGCATCAACAGAAAAATTAAATCAGTAATTCTGCATATTCTCCATATAGCTTACATAAACTGCATTCGTTTACACAAGGTTTGTGAAAAACAATGAGCAGGATGCATAATTATATTTTGTAAAAAAAAAAAAAAAAAATTGCCGTTTTGTAATCTTATTAATTGATTACTCAAAGGCATATCTGACTGATTAATTGATTATTAGAATAATAGTCCCATCCCAACACAATACATAACGTCAGACAGCATACTGTATAGTGGATATGGATGCATATTCAAAACCATTGTACAATGGCTAATATTAAATAAAAGTAGCACCCTTTGTGTTTTAATTACAGATGCATGCTGCTCGTGAGAACACCAGTTCCACCGCTGCTCGCTCACGTGTCCGATAGAAACAGAGAGATGGAAAGAGACAGTCTGTCAGCGTGTCTAGATCCAGGCGGCTGAACCACGCTTTCTCTTCTCTGCATCTATTTTTGTTTGCCCGGCCAGTCTATTTATAGAATGGTTGCAACTGTGCATTTGTTTGCATCCAGTGTGCGAGTGTGTGTAGACTGTTCATTATATTGATATAGACATATTACCAGCCAAGACCGTGTGGAATTGCTGAATTAGTAGCATGAATCATTCATTTGATCTAAAAAAGCTGAGGAAAAAAAGGCACATCTATTCATCACATGAGAGGACTGGGTGAGAGAGGTAGAGAACGCTGACACAAATGTTTTCACTTTCACTGTCATCCTTCGTTTTTATCTTTCTCCAACCTTTCTCTTTTTCCACAGCGCTGTATTAGAGCGCTGAATCACACACACACATGCACGCACACACACACACACATCTATATGCATGTATATGATGAGAAGCCGCAGGGAAGAAAACCTGAAGATCATGGAGCTGAATATTCACAGTCGATGCTGCATCACCACACACACACACACACACACATTTTACTATAATGGTGGGGACTTACTGTGATATTATCTAGCCCCTAAACTCCTGTTATAGAAACCTCACCTGCAACATTATTTTTTGCAATATATTTTAGTAATGTATACATAATTCAAATTCTGTTATCATGTACTCACCCTCAAATTGTTTTGAAATTGTGTTGAACACAAAACGAGAATAACTCTTTTCCATGCAGTAGGTCTCTGTGTTTGAGGCTTTTAACTCGCATTATGCTTTCAATATCTATACGATGTTCACACTCCAGGACCGTTTGGACCTGAAGAATTGTTGGCAGTCATAACGTAATATTATTTTTCAACTGAAACTATAGTGTATGTGGTCACCAACTTTTAATTAATGAGTGAATGTGAAAAAATGTGTTATTTTTTTATGTTATCATATTATTACCAAGTTATTACTGCGTTTACCCCTTTTGATTCAAAAATAAGAAATTCTTCAAAATGTACAATTCAACATGAAACTATATATATATTTATTATTTGAATATATCATTGTGTGAATTTGAATGCATTCCGTTAATTTGAATGTTTTCAATTTGAATTTGAATTTGAAAGCTGAATATCACGTGTGAAAAACAGACTGAAGTTTACCTTCCAGTGGTCAGAGATCCAGATCCAGAGCCACTGGACGCACACATGTAAGAGTGCCAAGGAAGGATAGGGCGGATGGCAAGATTTTGAATGATTAAAGATTTCAGTTTCAGCTTGACTCTCACACAAACTATTGAGAAGTCAGCCTCATTGTAATGTCGTGGAGAGCGTGACTATTCATTACCAGTCAAACGTTCAGAGTGATTTTTTGGGGGAAAGAAATGAATGCTTTTATCTACGTAGCAATGATATATTAAATTGATAAAAAAGTGACAGTGAAACATTTGTAATCTTGCAAAAGATAAAATAAATGCTGTTCTTTTAAGGAAAGAATCCTGAAAAATGTATCATTCCATGAAATGCAAATCAGCATATTAGAATGATTTCTGAAGCATCACATGACACTGAAGACTGGAGTTATGATGCTGAACATTAATTTCACACATAGTTGTTTTTACAGTATAGTTTTGAGCCAGAGACTTCTTTCACAAACATTAAGAGATCTTAAGATACCAAACAGTAGTGTGCAATGACAAAATTGTAATATATGGGTGAACTAATCTTTTGGGAACCCGCCAACAGGAGATCATTTCAGGTTTTGCAAACAATGCTGTAACCTCCACACATAATCTTCACAGGTTTTTGATGCTGACTCTTGCAATATGTCCAAGACAAGTGATATCTCCACCATGAGTTGATATTGGGTTTGCATTGCTGCAAATACTATACATACTGGTTGTGACCATGTTATGTGATGCAGCATTTCAATCTGAGACTTGTGGCCTGCTCCTGTTTTTTCCCTGAGCGTATCATCAGTGAACACTTTATTTGTCAAAGGCATTTGTTGCAAAAGATAGAAAAGAAAAGATCTTTTAAAAGTTGCACACTCCCTATATCTCTTCCTTTAATCTCCTTTGCCTTTTCCTATGAGACAATGAGGTTTAATAATGCTCTTTATCCTACCATAAGCCTCACTGTAAATCATCCTGTTGACACGCAAGCACATGCTAAATAACATCGGCCTGTGCAGCAACCACTGACTTCTATTTACTGATATGGGTATGAATAAATAGACAGACACATAAGTGTAGTTTGTATTAAGCACTGCAGGAATACATGCTACTGTGTGCTTTCATATAAAGCTGGAGTATTTGTGTCTAGCTGATGTAAGATTGTGTAAGATTATTTAATAATAATCTGTCATTCCCTGTTCCTGGTGCGAATGACTGTGTGTATACAACTGTACGAAACAAACAGTCACTAAGTAATATCTCAGCTGTATATAGAGAGTTTAACAAGAGATGTCTCAAACTGAGCTCAGATTTGCCAAGATCCGAGAAGTTTAAAAACTGGACTTACATTTATCAATGCATTCTTTCAAAATATCCAAGCAATGATATTCACAATAACTGTACAGCAAGTGTATGTCAAGAATGACCCCATCTGTTTTCAATTAGTTTTCTCAAGAATTTTAGGAGAAACTTTATTTATTTATTTATTTATTTATTTAGCATGTTTTTGCTCAGTTTGGGTCTCTGTATTAAACTGAGCTGGGGGTTTTTTCAACACATTCTCACATTTCGACATTCAGGATTTCATCCATTGCTTTCAGTGAGAACACTTCAGCATCATACACGGATTTGAGTACAGTATGGGAATATCGCCTTGATGCAATTACATATCGAAATATTAATAAATACCTGTAAAGAAATATTTGTGCAATACATGCATATTTATGCATGAGGTGTTTTACGCTTATGTTTAATATTTATGTTTATGTTTATTCTTTATATATATATATATATATATATATATATATATATATATATATATATATATATATATATATATAAAATTGATACTTTTGCATATGGAAAGAATTACATGCATCATCACATAAACTGAATTTTAAAAAGTAACTCCGGGGGATCCTGATAAACATTCAATAAATTCCTCTATTTTTTTATTATTTTTATTTGTTTGAATTTTTTTTTTTTTTTTGTCTATTATTTTATATGTTTACTGGGTTAAATGCAATTGTGAGCAGCAACACAGAATGGAGCAATATTAGGCACGCAGTTTGCTGTGAGTAGAGAAGGGCCCAAAAATTCAAGGAGTAGAATTTAAAACAAAATACAGCAAAACAAGAAAAAAGTAGAGTTCATGTCAGCTTGAGCACTGCGGTCATTAAAGCAAAACTGAAATACCAAACACTAATTCATTCTCAAGTTTATTTATTTATTTTAAAGGAAATGTTTCACTCCCATTGTTATGCCGATAATATGATTCACAGTGACATGACACATCATGTTTTCTCCTGTGGTCTCAAACTGTTGAGCCCCACTGTATACACAGAGGTCATACATCAACACAGACATCAGGCAGATTTATAAAAATCAGAAATGCAGAGCACACAACTCCTCAGACACACTCCTCTCAGAATACTGCAGTGCACCACAACATGGTGGAGAGAGAGAGAGAGAGAGAGAGCGAGAGAGAGAGAGAGAGAGAGAGAGAGAGAGAGAGAGCGAGAGAGGGAGAGACAGAGAGAGAGAGAGAGAGAAAGAGAGAGAGAGAGAGAGAGAGAGAGCAACAAATGTGAAAATGTGAGTGAAGGCAGATAAAGTGGGAATGAAATAATGACAAGATGAGGAAAAATTTAAAAATAGAAAAAGGCAGTGGACAAAGAGTGAAAAGCAATGCGATAGCAAGACAGAAGGAACAATATTGAAGGAGAGCAGTGAACATCGAGAGAGAGAGAGAGAGAGAGAGAGAGGCGGAGAGAGAGAGGGAAGAAAATGAACAGCAGAACGGTGCACATTTCTCCACAGTGTGTCTGTCTGCAAGCCGTGAAAGGCCCAGTCTGATTAATGTACTTTATAATGAGTTAGCATAGGCAATTACTGCACATGCTGAGAAGTGACGCAAAAAAAAAAAACAGTGAGTGAGCAAAAGAGAGAGAGAGAGTTATGTGTGGAATGGATTTTATGAGAGGCCGTTTGAGAAGAAACCCATTGAAAACTTGTGAAACACTATATATCTGTGCATATATATGATAGACATGCGGTTACATAGAAACTCTTCTGTTTCCAAATGAACTTAACTTCCGGTTGCAATGAAACGACTTCTGGACACACTGAAAATGTTTGTGCTCTCTCACACAGTACACGTAGCATGGGATTTTAAATAATATAAAAAAAATTATAATTAAATTAAATTCATTTATCATTCAATGGAACTTTGCGTATGATTTAGACACATTTCTGCTCCGTCAATGCAATAAACAAGCAGGTTTCAACTGCTCAGGTAAAGCCGTCAGTAAGATGCAGAGAGCCATTGAAAAACTACAGAAAAGTAAAACTACTTCACTTTAGTATTACTGGCCACGAGTCCAGAGGAGAGATCACACATCATCAGCTGTGGTCAGAGACAAACGAAGTGCGAGCGCAATCCTGTGACAGTCTCAGGTAATAGTGGAGTGCGTGAAGGAGAAATGCAAGGCACGAACACTGTTCAAGGTCTCCATTAAAATTATACTTAAGTGTGTAAAGAATCATATAGTCTTAAAAATGGCAATGCAAACAGTATTCGCTCTGTTTATTATCCCAACTAAAAATCATTCTTGGCTTGTTTCCATTATGGACTATCCTCTAGAGATCAAGCTCTTTGTAACACAGCATCACAGCTTAAAGAGACAGTTCACTCAGTAATGAAAATTAACTTTATAAGTCATGATTTACTCATTCCAAACCTAAAGTATATGCATTTCTTTCAGTGTTTTCTTTTTTTTTCTCCCATACAATAGTTTTGGAGCAAAGGGAGTTGAAACATCCTTCAGAATATACTTTATTTTACAGTATGTACACTTACAATGTACTTTCCTGATAAAATACCACTTATATGGTATAAAAACATTAGTTTTCAGGTTCAGGGTTAGAACGATTACCTAGTCTTGTTTTGTGTTCAGCAGAAGAAATAAGGTCATAAAGTGAACTGTATGAAGCATCCCTTTAATGGTACTGTTTGTAATTTGAAAATAAAAATAGCCAACAGAAATAACTAAGAAAACACATACAAAGATGTATTAACGTCCTACTTAAATACAGGAAAAGACACTCTAAAGTTCAGCTTTATTGCTTTTGACATTGCTTACCATTCATATGTTGTCTTGGATAAGTGTTAAGAGATTTAATGGTAATCTTAATTATGGATTTTGTGTGGGAATCAGATATCAGTGTCTCTCACCCGAGTGATTTTTTTTATCGACTAGCAATCAGACCAGCGCTGGATCACTCACTGTTGATTATGATCTTGGGTAACTGAGAGAATTAGAGAAAAAATATTGTAAAAGAAATCTGTATAATTTAAGTGGCTTGATTCAAGTTTCCTGAAGAGACATGATCACTTTATATGATGAATACATGTAATTCATAAAAAAACATTGATCAAAACAGACCTCCTTGTTTCAGATCATTTAAAATATTGTGAATTAATCTATTATGCTTTTTGAAAGTAGATTTTTGTTGTATAGGAAAAGAGCAACATGGACATTCTGCTAGATGTCTTCTTTTATGTTTTTCACGAATGAAAAACACGTCATACAGCTATAGAACAACATTAGGGTGAGATTTATCACAAATTATAATTTTCAGTGAACTAACATAAACATAAAAATAAAGATTTCACAGTGAAAATGACCCGTGTGAAAAAAGAAATACACTTACTTATTACAGAAATAATAGTGCAAACTGAATGTAGTGTTCCTCTTCAGGAACTCGAGCTGCGTCAAACGAGACTGACTCTGAATATCGTGTGCAATCTGTCCAAAGTAAAGGCGTGACGTCATGGGCGGGGTGACGTAACGACCAGGAAGCTATAAAAGCACATGCTACGCAGCTGGCTTCATCTTCTTGTCTTTCAGCAAGCGCTCTGTGTGTGCATGTCATTCTGTCTTCTCAGTCTTATTTATTGTCGTTTGTCACTATAAGCTCCTTTAAGTAGCTATTTTATGTCAAAGAGCAAAGCTAAGACTAGTCATCTGAAGGGTGAATCAAGACCGTATTTCAGATTGTGTGTTACTCCCTGCTCTTAAAGCTACATCAGAGGCAGGGATACACACAGTCTGTGTGTTGTCTGCCTGGGATCAAATCGCGCTGTGTATGATATCAGATGCGGACGCTTCGATCCCGGAGGGCTCTCTTCAAGAAGTGAGTCTTCGCCAGCATTCCTCGTCTCTGATGTGGATTTTGAGACTGGTACCGGTGCCGATTTCACCGAGGTGGAGTGGCGCCTGCATTCGCTGGGTTCACAGATAGATCTGCTGGAGGGAATGGAGCCGGGCGCGTCCCTATCTCCTACCTCACCCACCAAATCTGCCCAATCTATGTGTCCGGAAGCCCGAGCTGTGGTTCTTCCTCCCGAGGATCGGGCTAGATGCTCTGCCTTTTTTTCTCCGAGGAGATTGACACGGAGGGTGTCAATGAGCTTTCAGTTGCACAAACATAATGTTGCATAAGCACTAGTAAAAACAAACAATATTATGCCTAAACATTTAATGGGCAGCATTAATGAGCAGCGTGCTCGTGCAGTCGGCTCTAGAGAAAATAAGGGGGCTGATTCTGCTTCTCCGCATTTCTGGCGGACGGGTTGGAGACGGTTCTTCCTATTTCCACCCATGTACCATAGATCTAGAGCTCACTCTCAAGGCTTGGAAGCCCGCGCCACGGTTCTTCCTCCTCTGACTGTGAACTCACTGCGGCAGCAATTTAATCTCCGAGGAGATTAATATTGTTTGTGTGACTAAGCGACTTGCACACTGCTGAAGCAACGTGTGTATTACATCATTTTCTGTTTTGATGTGAATCTTTCCACACGCTTGTCTGGTTGTTTAAGCTCCATTTATTAATGAGGAATTAAATTAGGCATTCATCTGACTATGAAAAGTTAGATATATCATTCCATCCCAGACCGTGTATACTTGTCTGGTTGTTTAGCTGCATTTAATTCTGAGGAATTAAGTTCAGTATTTATCTGACTGTGAGCAGTTAGATATATCACTTCGATGTGAATTGTATCACAAGCCAGACCGTGTTTACTTGTCTGATTGTTTGATTGCATAAAATTCTGAGGAATATAATGAAATGTATCTAACTTTGAGAAGTTAGATGTACTGGGCGGGAGCAGCCCCCTCCACATACAAACAGAGCGTTACCGCCCGTGCTCCTCGTTTCGGGACCGGAGGCTGAAGCAAAGCTCTGGGCCAGGGATTTCCCAGCCAAAGCTGGCTCTGGGGGCCGTACTTCAGGTGGGAAAGCTCTTGGCCAAGAAGTCCTGACATGTGTCTGTCATGACTGAAGAGCTGGGTCCACCTCATTATACGGTACCCTCAGTGCCCTTGGGAGGTCGGTCTGCCAACCCTGCCAGAGTTTCAGGGCGCAGCGGCTTCCAGCGAGCGTTGCTCTCAGTTATTTCAAGCGTAGCGGAGCTGAGAGGCTCGCCGCCCCTTTGGGGACCTCTTACACCAGAGGTCAGTCTTGAGAGACTGAGTCCCTTAGTAGATTATTTAGCAACGTGGGAACTACTGCCAAATGTATCTCAATGGGTCCTGCGCACGGTAGAAAAAGGCTACTGCATACAGTTCGGCTCTCCACCGCCGAGATTCAACAGTTTTATCCCGACACTAGTCGGCCCCCAGCAGGCTCCGGTTATGGAACAATAAGTGAATACCGTTTTAAGGAAGGAGCCATCGAGGTGGTCCCTCCTATAGCCGGTATTTCATAATTCCAGAGAAGGATGGGTGGTTGCATCCGATCTTAGATCTACGTCAACTAAATGGCTCAGTTAAGTCACTGAAGTTCAAAATGCTCACCTTCATGTTGTAGCTCAAATCAGATAAGAGGACTGGTTTGTCACAATAGATCTCAAGGATGCATACTTCCATGTCTCCATCCTTCCACAAGAAAGGAGATTCTGAGGTTCACTTTCGGGGGTGAAGCTTACCAATATTAAGTACTTCCCTTCAGCCTTGCACTCTCACCCCGCATGTTTACGAAATGTGTAGATGCGGCTCTAGTTCCTCTGCAAATGCAGGGCTTCCACATTCTGAATTATAGCAATGATTGGTTGATTCTAGTTCAATCAGAGCAGATGGCTGTTTGACATCAAGATGTCGTTCTTGCTCACATGGGGGAGCTGGGTATGAGACTGAACGCCAAAAAGAGTGTACTTTCTCCAGTTCAGAGAACCACCTATCTAGGCGTAGGGTTGTATTCGACCATGATGCAGGCACGTCTGTCTCCTGCTCAAATCGAGTCAATTCTCACATCAGTCAAGAGACTCAAAGAAGGCCAGTCACTCACTGTCAAACAGTTTCAGAGACTGTTATGTCTGATGGCAGCTGCATCCAACTTGATACCTTTTGGCCTGCTGTACATGAGACCCCTACAGTGGTGGCTCAAGACCAAGGGATTTTCCCCGAGGGGGATCCCACTTCAAACTATCAAGGTCACACGGCGATGCCTTTGTGCCTTAGACATGTGGAAGAAACCTTGGTTCTTGAATCAAGGCCGAGTATGGTTCTCAGATCTGATCTCTCTCCTCGACGGCTCTCCATGGGAGATTCCGATCAGGACAGACCTACTCTCTCAGGTGCAGGGCACAACAATTCTCCCTCACCGGAGTTGTGGAAACTGTGGTTGTGGCCCCTGAGGGGGCACAACTCAAAGCATCCAGTCTCTCAACTGAGGTTGTTGAGACCCTCCTCCAATCCAGAGCTCCCTCAACGAGGAAAATGTACGCCCTGAGGTGGAAACTCCTCACCTCATGGTGCAGAGACCGCCAGCTTGACCCTTTTAACTGCCCAGTTGGTACAGTTCTGGAGTTTCTACAAGCCAGGCTCTCTGCAGGGTTAACCCACTCCACCTTAAAGGCTTACACGGCATTCTTTGCAGCTTACCATGTCATAAAAATATATTTTCTTTAAATAGTTATCTTTCATATTTTTGTTTGCATTAATGTACATTGGGATGTTTTGTGTTACATTTTCTGTTATTTAGTTAATGTGTATGCATTATTTTAGTGATGTGTTTTGTCTTTGTGTGTTTGACGATATGCACATCTAAATACGAGTACTGGAAATGTTTTATGGACAAGCCACTTAATTATAATTATTTGTACTTTTTTGTACTATTTGCACCCTTATAATTATTGACGTTATCAGTACATTTTATGGTAAAAATCTTATATTGATAGTAGATTGGTATTTAAAACATCAGTTAATTAAATATACTGTTTGTAAAATATGCAGGCAGCATTATGCCACCCTTGACAAACATTATCAGTTCTATTAGCGAATTTCAGGCTGGGAATTTTTTTTTTTTTTATCATCCAAAAAATCACAAGTCAGATCATTAAAAAAAATTATTCATAAGACAAACTACTTTCAGCAAGTTGTGGTTTTAGAGGCTCTGTGTAAGCTCCATTCAAGCCAATTCAAGATATTTCAGATAGACATCTGACCCTTTAAACTGTAGGCCCCTTCGGTGGCCCCTACCATCCTAGACTTTGTGCCCGGAATGGCCAAAAGCGATCTTATACCCTCGAGCGGGTTACGTTACAAAAGTTCCCTCTTCACACCACAACCAACAGTACTGCAGGCCTTCTGCCCTCCTCCTTCCTTCTGGGAGTCTGACTAGAAAAAGCTAATTGTATGTATCCAGCTTGAGCGCTGGACACATACGTCCACAGATCTGCCCTGTGGACAAAGACGGACCAACGGCCTGTGTGCCATAGTCCCCCCAAAGTGGGATTTTTTCCTATAACTAAGCAGAACCTTATTCGTTGGATAGTTGAGGCTATCAACGTTACCTATTTAGTCCTCTGGTCTTCCCCCGCCATTGGGAGCCAAGGCTCACTCTACACGGGGTATGGCAGCCTCTAAGGCCTTCTTAGCAGGTGTGTCCCTATTGGACAACTGCAATGCTGCGGGATGGTCCACGCCTCCACTTTCGTCAGATTTTACAATATAGAAATGCGAGCCACTCCTGGCTCTTCTGTTCTCTCGCTTTAGCTGTGCTCTTTGGATACACACTAGGCAGGGATTTGGAAGTCTTGCTGCGTGGGCACATCGTTTCCAAAGCATTCGACGCAGTTCAAGTTCCTGAAGAGGAACGTCCCAAGGTTATGAATGTAACCCTATTTCCTCGAAGGAACGAGACGCTGCGTCGTATCGCCATACTCCTGGCACCCCTGCCGGCATTTGCTTCCCTACTCTAAGCTGAAGCCAGCTGCGTGGCATGTGCTTTTATAGCTTCCTGGTCATTACTTCACCCCGCCCATGACGTCACGCCCTTCCATTGGACAGATTGCACACAATATTCAGAGTTGGTCTTGCCAAAGGCGTTCCCCAAAGCGTTCGACGCAGCGTCTTGTTCCTTCAAGGAACTAGGGATACATTCATAACCTTGGGGTGTTTTTGCATATTTAATTTTATGTTATTTACAATATATATAAAAATAAAAAAAGTATATCAAATGCAATTAGTTGAACTTAAAGGTTTTTTTTGACCTACTTAAATAGGACTTCATTACGTCTTTTGTATTTGAAATAAGATTAAAGTATATTGCCGAATGTATTGACAAGCATTTATGTTAAACAAAAATATACCTGTATCTAATTACAAACATTATTGATTTGTTTGTAATTACACATTTATGGTAGTGCTACATTATAATCAATTTTAAATATATTAACTTTAAATGTAATATCAAACAATAAGTGTACTTCTTTAAAGTAAAACAAAATTAATGCACAATGATTTAAAATAAAAACTTTCATCTGACATTATTACAAAGTGCATTTTTTAAAAGTGTACTTAATTGTGTTATGACAAATATAATCATGAAAGTGTCTCTCTTTAAGTACACTTAAGTGGCCTTTTATTTAATTGAAATTATATGATCAAATACACTGTACTTTAAGAGACAGAGTGGACTATAAGAACACATTTATGTTAAACATGTAAAACACTGCAAGCCACTTCAGCCCTGCAGGAACTGATATAAAAACCTAACATACGGTTTGTAAATCATTTTCTGGCTAATATAGAAGGCTGGCTAAGGACGCTGCTGTATAACCTCTCTCTACGACAAGCACAACTGCGATATTCACAGATGATGTGCTCTCAGACGCATATGTTTCTTAATGGCCTCCATCTCCCAGTGCATGAAAATGAATGGTAGCTTTTTAATCACAACAATTAGGGGTCATTAGCATAATTATAGCAGTTGTTATTCTGAATGTCATTAATGCTATTACACTGCAATTCTAATGTGTTGGTATAATGTATATATATATATATACATTAAAAAAATGCACATGGGTGCATTTAACTGCATTTATGTGGGGAAGCTCTGAATAACATGCTATCTTCTACTAAATATCAACTTCACAATATTGTTACACACAGTACATGCATGCTGTTTAAAAAAAATTGTAGGCACTATGCAGTAAGCAGTACGCTGGTATTCTGATCACTACTGATCAGTAAGAAAGTAAGAAAGAGAGAGATTTGGTGAGAATCTCTTTATCTTATCCACATGAAACAGGTTTTGACTTGAAAGCACAGTGGGCACTAACTGAAGTTACAGTGCTTTTGTGTCTATATAAATTAAAAACTGAGATGACAGGTTATTGAGAAAACTCCATAAAAACTATTTCTCTGTTCACCTGCCATCTTCCCCCCTCTGGCTAACAATCTCCTGTCCTTCCACCATTGGCACAGCTGCTCAACAGACAGGACTCCAGTAATAACACAATGTGAACTAGATTAAAAAAATTGGCTTAAGTTAGCCTGACCAAGAGTTTGAAGTAGTGTCAAAAGACTGAATTCTGAAGGTTTTAATAGATAGACATTTGAAATGACAGATGAGGTTGCTATGAATGATGGGGTCTTACTGCGTGGTTACTACTAATGGTTTGTAGAATAGAAGATAGAAAAATAGAAGGGAGTTTAAAAGCATATCAAATGTCTAGTGAGTGTTTCTTAAGCCAGCATAATAACATCCATCTCACTTTCCAACACTCTCCACTAAACCTGTACTGTACTCTGTGTGTGTGTTTGTGTGTGTGTGTGTGTGTGTGTGTGTGTGTGTGTGTGTGTGTGTGTGTGTGTGTGTGTGTGTGTGTGTCTGGGAAATAGCCAAGCAGAGTGTGCTTTTGGTCTAGCAGATCCAACAGAGTGATGTGCAGCAAAGTGGAAACTCATTTAAATAATGGCTCAGCAATCTCTGAGAAAGATCTGTGAACGATCCGTGGGTGTGAGTCTGAGGCTGAGATTAGCACAACACACGCTCACACAAACATATTTCACAGTCAAGCAACATATTCAATGAGAAGAAATGTGATGTCGTACTGGACTGTATCCACCCAGAATTGACTCGACCATGAAAAGTGCGCATTCGGAGCAAGTACATTTTGATCATGAACGTTTACAGAGCATTTTTTATTTTTATTGTAGGACAACACTTGTAATATTTTCTAACATTCTGGTGCCTTCACTGTAAAAAAATGTTTGTACATTTTAATTTTCACATGCATAAATTTAACATCACAAGTAATTTTTCTGTAAAATACTCTCAAATTTATGGGTTTTGACAGGGTTTTGTATGGGTTTTATGAAAGAAAACAATAAAAGGACATTCCCAGAAGTCCCTGAGAGATGATGACATATAAATATATTTTCTTTAAATAGTTATCTTTCATATTTTTGTTTGCATTAATGTACATTGGGATGTTTTGTGTTACATTTTCTGTTATTTAGTTAATGTGTATGCATTACTTTAGTGATGTGTTTTGTCTTTGTGTGTTTGACGATATGCACATCTAAATACAAGTACTGGAAATGTTTTATGGACAAGCCACTTAATTATAATTATTTGTACTTTTTTTGTACTATTTGCACTTTATAATTATTGACGTTATCAGTACATTTTAAGGTAAAAATCTGATTTTGATAGTAGATTGGTATTTAAAACATCAGTTAATTAAATATACTGTTTGTAAAATATGCGGGCAGCATTATGCCACCCTTGACATTGA
>NC_081758.1:1689939-1714939 GCF_963082965.1 Carassius carassius | reverse complement strand
GCACTAGAAAAATACAATAAGAATAATTTGAGTAAGAAACATAAGAAAAAAATAAAAATAAAAAAAGATTTAACTTTGTTTGCCAATTACAGAAAATCATGAGATTGTTAGAAATGCAGCATTTACAATGAATTAATGAATTAGGGCTGATTTGCACTCAAACAGATGGTAATCATGCAGATACATTCACATTCAACATAAAACACACTCTCACATATATAAAAACTGTTGAAAAATAAAACAAAGAAAAAGGCGAACGCTATAAGTTCCGCCTCCATCAGCTGACAGGTGCGTCAGAGCGCGTCACAAGGGAGCGACAAAATTCAAATATACTATCTTTCGCCTATTTTTCATTCATTCTTTTTTCCGGTGGATCGTCTCATTCTGTTTGTGACACTGTACGCTGTAAAACCATGCCGTTTTTTTACTACCAAGACACAGTTTCTGACCGTGAGTTATTCCATAACGGACGCAAACAATACTGTCGCTGAAGAACTGAAACATAAACGTGCTTCATGAGATGTCGTTCAGTGGACCCTTACCTTTCTAACTAAAACGGGATTTACAGCTGTGGATGTGTTTATGACTCGTTATTATGACGGATCTGGTATGTACAGCGTTTTCATTGCTCATGTTTTTATGTGTACTGCTTACACAAATGTAGCAAATACAGTCTTTATAAGCTTTCCATTGAAAAACAGTGATCTGTCGTCGATGCTTGAGGCCTTTTATCTTTATAATGATATATAGATTGTCAAGATTTAATTTGTCCCGTTTCATTTAATCTATTCATAAACACTGACACGTGCAAGTTGAGGGGCGTTGAGGACGAGGGCGTCGGGGTGCGGTTAAAAGAGCATTAAAAGAGGTTAAAAGAGCGTAGTCAGGACAGGCTGGGTCAGATACCAGCAAACAATAACATACAAGGCACAGACAAAAGAGTGATTCAACAAGACAGGCAGTGATCAGGGCAGGCAGCAGTCAACCAAAAACAAGGTAACAGTCCAAGGATCAAAACACAAGAAAGGCAAAACTTAGGAACATGCAAACTAGGAAACACGGAAGGGGTGTGACCGTGT
Organism: Carassius carassius; assembly: GCF_963082965.1. Lineage (NCBI taxonomy): Eukaryota > Metazoa > Chordata > Actinopteri > Cypriniformes > Cyprinidae > Carassius > Carassius carassius. Next base: position 1,713,860 of record NC_081758.1, on the reverse strand, counting down.
GTGTGTGCTGTTATTATAGTGTGAGACTGATGAGGTGATGAGAGACAGGTGATTGCAATTGATGAGTCCCTGGAATGGAGTGCCCTCTAGTGAAGCTCACGGGCATTCCAGCTAGAGATCGTGACAGAGCCCCCCACCAAGGAGCACCTTCCAGATGCTCCAAACAGAATAGAATAAAGACCAGGAGGGAGGTGGATGCGGAAAACATGGCTGGTTCAGAACAGGACGAGAGTTCAGAGATGGCCGCTTCAACTGGTTCAGAGCAAAACAAAAGTTCAGAAGCGGCTTACTGGACCCAAAGGGATGGGGGCTGGTTTAGGAATACCAGCTGGGGGTATTGAAGAACTGACCTCAAAGTTCTGAGTGCAAACGGGAAGTGAGGTGATTCTGGATGATCAGTGTGACGAGACTCTGGAAGTTCAGCTGAGATGTGACGAGACTCCGGAAGTTCAGCTGAGACGTGACAAGACTCCGGAAGTTCAGCTGAGACGTGACAAGACTCCGGAAGTTCAGCTGAGACGTGACAAGACTCCGGAAGTTCAGCTGAGACGTGACAAGACTCCGGAAGTTCAGCTGAGACGTGACAAGACTCCGGAAGTTCAGCTGAGATGTGACGAGACTCCGGAAGTTCAGCTGAGACGTGACAAGACTCCAGAAGTTCAGCTGAGACGTGACGAGACTCCAGAAGTTCAGCTTAGATGTGACGAGACTCCGGAAGTTCAGCTGAGACGTGACAAGACTCCGGAAGTTCAGCTGAGACGTAACAAGACTCCAGAAGTTCAGCTGAGACGTAACGAGACTCCAGAAGTTCAGCTTAGATGTGACGAGACTCCGGAAGTTCAGCTGAGACGTGACAAGACTCCGGAAGTTCAGCTGAGACGTAACAAGACTCCGGAAGTTCAGCTTAGATGTGACGAGACTCCAGAAGGTCTCCGGAAGTTCAGCTGAGACGTGACGAGACTCCGGAAAATCAGCTGAGATGTGACGAGACTCCTGAAGTTCAGCTGAGACGTGACGAGACTCCTGAAGTTCAGCTGAGACGTGACGAGACTCTGGAAGTTCAGCTGAGACGTGACGAGACTCCTGAAGTTCAGCTGAGACGTGACAAGACTCCGGAAGTTCAGCTGAGATGTGACGAGACTCCGGAAGTTCAGCTGAGACGTGACAAGACTCCAGAAGTTCAGCTGAGACGTGACGAGACTCCAGAAGTTCAGCTTAGATGTGACGAGACTCCGGAAGTTCAGCTGAGACGTGACAAGACTCCGGAAGTTCAGCTGAGACGTAACAAGACTCCGGAAGTTCAGCTTAGATGTGACGAGACTCCAGAAGGTCTCCGGAAGTTCAGCTGAGACGTGACGAGACTCCGGAAAATCAGCTGAGATGTGACGAGACTCCTGAAGTTCAGCTGAGACGTGACGAGACTCCTGAAGTTCAGCTGAGACGTGACGAGACTCCTGAAGTTCAGCTGAGACGTGACGAGACTCCGGAAGTTCAGCTGAGACGTGACGAGACTCTGGAAGTTCAGCTGAGACGTGACAAGACTCCGGAAGTTCAGCTGAGACGTGACGAGACTCCGGAGATGTAATGAAACTCTGGGAGATCAGCTGAGATGTTACTTGATTCATGATCAACTGGGACTTGAATTGACTTAGGAAGATCAGCCGTGATGTGACTCAACTCAGGAAGATCAGCCGTGACTTGGCATGGCTCAGGCTCTGACTTGGCAGCCTTGATGGGACGATACTCAGGAATTTTGCCAAAAGTCTCTGGATAAGCAGCCATTTTGGGCAGAGACACTGTTTCTCCAACAGTAAAAGTAGAGCCACATAACAACAGCGCATAGTCGATACTGTCCCTCAAACTACCGTTAAACTCCCCTCCAGGTAAAAATGATTTAGTTGGTTCACTGAGTCCAAAACGGAACAAGTCCTTAAACAAAACCTCATCATAAAGCGATACTTGATATGACAACTCACAGAAATGGTGGAAATACTCCTCAATAGATAGGCCTCCTTGACGGAGATGTAATAGCTGGTTTACTGGGTCCATTGTTGGGCTGGGTTGCCAAATAAAGCTGCTGGATCTGGGTGTGGCTGGTGATTCTGTAACAATAGAGCTGTCATGACAGCGAAGTGGTGATCCAATAGCAGGCTTTATTAAAAGAGCGTAGTCAGGACAGGCTGGGTCAGATTCCAGCAAACAATAATATACAAGACACAGACACAAAGAGTAATCCTACAATGATCAGGGCAGGCAGCAGTCAATCAAATACAAGGTAACAGTCCAAGAGTGTGGAATGGAGTGCCCTCTAGTGAAGCTCACAGGACTCCAGCTAGAGATTGTGACACAACTACTGTCAAAGACACTTTATCACTGCATATTTCACACTTTACACTTTTGCTTGTAGATATTTGTTTGTATATGTGTGAATAATATTTGATATATTGACATATTCTATAATTCTTTTAAATAATACACACCAATGAATCATGCAACATAATAACATCTATAATATGCATTACATTTAATGGTTAAAAATGTTGGTAGTCTGCAGGATTTAATTGTTTGTTTGTTTTCTTTTTATTTATTTGTTTAAAAAAATATGCAAAGAAACCAAATTTTATGAGAAAAGGACACTGTTTGCTGAATTAAACAAGCAACAGAGTGTCTTCACATAACAGCTATGTAGTGCACTACTGTATACGGCTTACTGTGCAGCCTTATACAGCATGACAGCATCCCATTCACCTGCTGCTACCTCCACTTTTATACACCTTCATTTACTCTTAGGTTTGGCATTTTGACACCACTGAGAGAGCGTTTCCCCGAACACTTCTCCACACACACTCACCGGTACAGCATGGCTTGTCTCTCTGATTGGCAGTCATTGATGCTGAGGCTACACTCTCTCAGGTAAAGCTCAAGACGCCGCTGCTCGACCAGTCTGTGTGCCGCCTCCAGGATCTGAGAGGCCAGGGCATCCGTTTCTCCTTTCTGCCCCTTCCCACGGCCTTGCACAACTCTTTTTGCCCCAGTGCTGCATGCTGGCCCTGATGAGGTTTTAGGTTTCTTGGTGATCCCGTACAGGTCTTCAACGGAGAATTTACCCCCCTTTGCCCCACGACTCCCAAACATGGCCATATTCCTGGGTTTGGCTTGGTTTGGTTTGTGTTCGTCCTTGGTTTGAGATCTCAGTTGAGCATTTAGATGCACTCCAACGAGCAGGACTAAATATACAAAGATAAAAGAAAAGCAAAAAAGATCAAAATTCAGCATGTAGGTACAAAATAAATATATAATTTGGAGATGCCATATTTATCCCGAAACTCTCACAGACAAAAAAAAATAAAAATCTCATCCTGGATATTTGATTTTTTGCACTATGAAAATGGAGCCAAAACATCTCTTCATATCACTGTCAAAAATCACACACACATTCCCTTTTACAATATCTTCTCTTGCACTGTACAATAATAATAATAATAATAATAATAATAATAATAATTGATTAGTTTTAATTTTCTATTCGCTAAATATGTAATTTTATATTTTCTAGTAAATATATCTAAAATTCTAGTAAAAAAAGAATTTAAAATTGTGAGATTACAATTTTTTTGATATGCAGTAAAAAATTATCTCCTGATTTAAGATACTTTTTCTTTCTCCATCATAGTGAAAATAGTGTGATGTTGTTTACTGATGCTTTAAGCATAAACCTTTAGTTGGCTTTATGCTTAAAGGTAAACAAACAAACAACACATAAAGACAACCCAGGTGAACAAAGGTTGAAGATTCAAGAAAGTTTGCAAATCTCAGAAAAATGCAGTTTCTTTCTTACTTTCGTCTCCTTTGCTCTATCCCTGTTTTTCTCCCGATCTCTCGCTCTTTGGAATGAGAGATGATGGGGATTTACAGTGATGTCATTTAGATTGAACACACACACACACACACACACACACACACACAGAGAGACTAATTCACAAGCAGCTTGCATTGGACCTGACTAGCAAAAAAAAAAAGCATCGGATGAAAAGTGACCAGGTCACCCCTCCCTCATCCAGCAGCTCAAACACAGGATGTAGGAACAGAAAGCCTAAAAGAGACACAACACAACAAAAGAGTGACATCCAAAGATAAACCAAAAATACCACACTGAGATCAAATTATAAAACTGGATTTTGACATAAATGATTACACAGACGCACTCATCTTACATAATCGCACTCATCTTAATATAATCTGCAAACAGTAGAAGCACTGCTCAAAGCACTAGGTACAGAAAATACAGTACTCAGTATGATATAAGTGCAGATGTGTGTTTCCATATAGAAAGAATAAAAGCACAAGGCTGGGTAGTAACTAGCAGTAGTAACTGGGTAGTAAAGGTATACAGGAGAGTGCTGATAATGTTTGTAACATCTTTGGATCATTTCACTCCACTGTTAATCAGTCTGTTATTCTAACGCATTACACGCAGCACATGTTGATTCTTCTTAGGCTTGCTTTTAGAATGTAAAATGTAAAGTTCAAAAGAACTCGTTTATAGAAGTGTCGTGCAATATCAGCGCCAGTGGAAACGTGATGTACAGTGAGGAAACGTGCACGCAGCATCATGAGAAACATCTGGAAGAAAGTTGAGACGTAAGAGAGTGGAACTTTTAGTCATGAAAAATCTGTGTCTATGTAGAATTTTCCTCTGGATTGTTTTCTCTCTATGGAACACTGTGCACTCACTGTCTTTCTATCTCTCTCTCACACACACACACACACACACACAGATGTATTGCTCTCTGTCCATTTGTGTCACAGGACACAGAGGGATTGGGAGGAGAGACTAGAGAGCAGTGTAACAGTGATGAATCTGTTGAACTCAGCACAGCTCCAGCTTTAAGCACTGCACTCTTTAACTATTCCTCCATCACAGCACGGCCTGCAAACATGCACAGAAGACTTGTTTATGTCTTATTTTAAACATAAATCTATCGGGTTGTACCCTTGTGAAAAAGAAGTACACTTTAGCGTACAGGTTTTTTTTTTTAAATTGTACTTAAATGTGTGAACTGAAAATAATGTTTTTGGACACTAATTGCATATTAACTCCAATTGAATAAAAATTTATTATGTGTATTATAAATGCAATTAGATGAATTTAAGAGTGATTTTTGACACAATTAAGCACATCTTTATATGTAAATTCATAATTATGTCTATTGTCACTGAAATAGGGTTAAAGTGCTGCCGAATGTATCGACAAGCATTTATGGTAAACTAAAATATACTTTACTGTCATTCTATCGAAAATGTTTATACATTGGTAGTGAAGATTTAGAATATATATTAACTTTAAATGTAATATCAAATTCATTTAAAATGATCAAGTACTTGATGTGCTTAAGTATGTTAAACACAACAAAATAAGTCATTTTAAAGCACCCACAAAAGTTACATTTTGATTGCAAATTTTTAGAAGTGTGTTATGAAACAATATAAAAGTGAACTATCTACAATACACTTAAGTGGCTTTTCATTTCATCAATATTTAATATATTATATACAAATATATATCTGAAAAACATACTCACTTTTGTTTTTTAAGTAAATTCAACCTTCATTTATGAAACATGCATTTTTGAAAATAAATAAAAGAAAAGAAAAAAAGAACAGAAAACTGACTGATTGATGTAGAACTTTTTTTGTGGTAGATTGAAATGTCTAATCCATGTTCTGGGTTGGATTTGTTAAAAACCAAAAATAAAATAAAAATGCAACTGTGCCTGTAATGACGAAGTAGAGGCAGTCGGATCCATCTGCAGGACTTTATTGAAGCAGGTATCAAACCAAGGGTGCACAGAGCATAAAACACTAAGGTAGCACGAAGCAACATGCAGCGTGGTAAAACAACACTTCACAGAGAAACACAGAACCAGGCAGTCCAGATAAAGGGGGGATAATGACTAACATGTGGATATGATGATGCTGATGAGAAAACCAGACAGGGCTGGAAACTAATGATAGCAGAAGGGAAGGGGAATTGCAGTCCTAGAACTCAGGTGACAAGGAGCGCATGAGACCGGAGAGAGGTGAAGGCGCACGCTCAGTGACAGGCGCGCGCTCCGTGACAGAGCCCCCACCCTGCGAGCGGCTCCGGAAGCGAGGACCTGAACGACGGCGGGGTCTTCCACGGGGTCTTGGAGCGGGACGATCTGGGTGAGTGTGATGGTAGGTGGTAAGAAGAGCAGGGTCCAGGACGTCCTGAGACCTGACCCAGGAACGTTCCTCAGGGCCATAGCCCTCCCAGTCAATCAAGTATTGCAGTACCCCGCCGCGACGTCTGGAGTCCAGGATGTCTCGTACCCAGTATGCCTCCTCGCCTCCGACCTCAATTGGGGGAGCCTGCACGGAACCGATCCCCTCCTGAGCCTCCTCTCTCCTGGGAGCGGCAGCGGGTCTGAAAAGACACATATGAAAGGTGGGTGAGATTCTATAATGTGCTGGGAGAGCCAAACGAAATGAGACCGGAGTGATCTGTCAAAGAATCTTGAAGGGCCCAATGAAGCGAGGGGACAACTTCTTGCTTGGGAGCCTTAAACACAGATCACGGGTGGAGAGCCACACCCACTGTCCAGGCCTATACTGCGGACCCTCACGTCTCCTACGATCCGCATGAAGTTGAAAGTGGCGGATGGCACGTCGCAGATGGACATGAGCGGTATTCCAAGTGGCCTCGCTGCGTTGCAACCACGTATCCACTGCAGGGAGGTCTGAAGGCTCTCCTGGCCACGGGAAGAGAGGGGGTTGGAAACCTAAGACACATTGGAAGGGCGTTAGACCAGTGGCAGGCTTTACCAGGGAATTTTGGGCGTACTCCGCCCAAACCAAGAATTGGCTCCAGTCCTGTTGGTTCTCGTAACAGTATGTCCGTAGAAACCGAATGAGGTCCTGGTTCGCCCGTTCAGCCTGACCGTTAGACTGCGGGTGGTATCCAGAGGTGAGGCTGATGTTGATATTGAGTTTGGAGCAAAGTCCCCTCCATACACGGGAAGTGAAATGAGGGCCACGGTCGGAGACAATGTCCTCGGGGAGACCAAACAGACAAAATACGTGATTGAGAAGTTCCTCCGCAGTCTGCATGGCAGTGGGTAGACCCTTAAGGGGAATGAAACGACAGGACTTGGAGAAGCGATCCACGACTGACAGCACTGTGGTGAATCCCTGAGACGGAGGTAAATCCATTACGAAATCCACAGCGATGTGGGACCACGGGCGCTGAGGAACTGGAAGTGGCTGTAAGAGACCGGCAGGTTTAAGGTGGGAAGATTTGACAGTGTTACAGGTGGAACATTGATGGATGAATTTGATAACATCAGCCCGGAGTGTGGACCACCAGTAGCAGTGATACCTGGGTGTCCCGCGCTGGGTGTGCAGTGAACCCATTGAAGCACCCGCTCACGGAGCTCGAGAGGCACGAAAAGGCGGTCCACAGGACACTCGGCCGGTACAGGAAGAGCTTGTTGAGCCTCAGTGACCTCAGAGATAATATCCCACTGCACAGGTGCCACGATCAGAGTGGGAGGTAGGATGGGTTCTGGCTTGGTGATTTCGTTGAAATCCTCGAACTGACGAGACAGAGCATCAGCCATCCCGTTCTTGGACCCAGGTCTGTACGTCATCCTGAAATTGAAACGGGAGAAAAACAGTGACCAGCGAGCCTGGCGAGCATTCAAACGCTTGGCAGACCTGATGTATTCAAGGTTTCGGTGGTCTGTGAGGACGGTGAAAGGTTGACGTGCCCCCTCCAGCCAGTGCCTCCATTTCTCCAGGGCAGCCTTCATGGCTAGAAGCTCCCGGTCAACCACATCATAATTGCGCTCTGCCGAGCTTAACTTGCGGGAGTAAAAGGCACAGGGAAACATTCTTGCAGGGTTACCGTGACGTTGGGACAGGATCGCACCCACTCCAGTGTTCGAGGCGTCAACCTCCACGACGAACTCCCTCTCCGGGTCGGGATGATGGAGGATGGGTGCGGCAGTGAATCTCTCTTTCAGCTGATTAAACGCTGCAGTACACTCAGAAGACCATCGGATGCGCTTCCCGCCCTGGAGAAGAGATGTGAGAGGAGCCACAATGAGACTGAAGTTACGAATGAACCTACGATAAAAGTTGGCGAACCCCAGAAATCGCTGTAACTCCTTCACAGAAGAAGGTTGAGGCCAGTCCACCACGGCCTTGACCTTGCTGTCATCCATGAGAACCCCCTCAGCGCTGATGACATATCCCAGGAAGGTGATGCGCGTCTGATGAAACTCGCACTTCTGAGTTTTGGCGTAGAGCTGATTCTTAATCAAACGTTTGAGAACTGCACGCACGTCCCGTACACGAGCTTCGAGAGTCTCTGAAAAAATCAAGATATCATCAATATAAACAATAACCCTCTGATTCAGCATGTCCCGGAAGACCTCATTAACGAAAGACTGGAACACAGAAGGACTATTGGACAGCCCGAAGGGCATTACCCGATACTCATAGTGGCCAGTAGTCGTAGAAAAGGCCGTCTTCCACTCGTCACCTCTCCGTATGCGAATGAGGTTGTAAGCGTTCCTCAAATCCAATTTGGTGAAGTACCGGGCTGAGCGGAGCATCTCCAGTGCTGCAGGGACTAAAGGCAGAGGGTATCGATATTTCACAGTTACCTCATTGAGACCACGGAAATCGATGCAGGGCCGAAGACTCCCGTCCTTCTTCTTGACGAAGAAAAACCCCGCGGACGCCGGGATGTGGAAGTGGTGATAAATCCTTTAGCAAGCTGTTCCTCGATATACGCTCTCATGGCCTCAGTCTCCGGTTGCGAAAGTGGATACACACGGCCGTGCGGGGGAACGGCTCCAGGTAGAAGTTCAATGGCGCAGTCACTGGACCGGTGCGGGGGTAAAAGTGAAGACTCTCTCTCGCTGAAAGCCTGAGCCAGATCATGATATACAGCAGGAACTCCTTGCAGATTCACTCTCTCGGGGGAACTGTGGCTAGATTTAGGACCATGGAGGGCAGGCAAGCAGTGGGCGTGACAGAAAGGGGACCATTGATTGATTCTCCTGTCGACCCAGGAAATGAGAGGGTTGTGTCTCTCCAGCCATGGCAATCCCAGAATCACAGGATGAAGGGGTGAGTTTATTGAGTACAACTGAATTCTCTCCGTGTGACGAGACCCGAAGTTGAGCGTCAGAGGCTGCGTGATGTATTGTACCTCCCCTGTCCCCAGGGGGCGTCAATCCAGAGCGGCCACAGCCACATGAGACTCACAAGGAATGAGAGAGATATTTTTAGACAAGGCAAACTCCAAATCGACAAAATTACCTAGAGCATCCTTCTCTCACGTTCCTCTGTGGTTAGATGTGTGAAGCCGACCTGCATAGGCTCGTAATCCGTGCCGGAAGGGGGAGGAGTGAAAAAGCTGGATGTGAGAGGCGTGCGTCGAGAGCGGATGAGATTGTCGAGGCGAATGGCAAGGTCCATAAGTTCTCCGAGGGACATCCCATCATTGCGACACGCCAATTCCCCTTGCAGATGCGTTTGCAGCCCCCTACGATACAGCAGTTTAAGCGGTGACTCTGTCCACCCTGTCTGCGCTGCCAGGGTGCGGAAGGAAAGCGTGTAATCCGCCGCGGTGGAATTCCCTTGACTTAATGTGGGGAGTTGTTCCCCTGGTTCCTTGCCGCCAGCGGGATGTTCAAATACCTCTCTGAATTGAGACATAAACACATTAAAGGAGGGAAAGGTATGATGACCCCCAGACCAGAGAGCAGTCGCCCACTCCAACGCCCTCCCGGTGAGTAGTGAGCAGATGAATGAAACGCGGGACGCGTCATTGGGATACAGCTGGGGTTGCTGGCTGACGAATAATTCACACTGCAACAGAAATCCTCTACAGGCAGCTGGTGAGCCATTAAACTTCTCTGGTAGAGATAATTTGGGATTGCATGCAGCCGTACTCACGCTTGATGTGACGGGCACAGGTGCAGCGGGAGCTTAAGCTGAGTTAGCGACCGCGCTCTGCAGAGTGAGAGTATGAACAGACCTCACAAGTTCTTCGGTGAGATTCGTTAACTTGGTCAGCTGCTGTTGGTGTGTGAGTAACACAGATGCCTGGGAATGAACCTCGGAAGCAAGACTCAGGAAGTCTGCTGGATCCTGTGGTGGTGAAGTGTTCTGTAATGACGAAGTAGAGGCAGTCGGATCCATCTGCAGGACTTTATTGAAGCAGGTATCAAACCAAGGATGCACAGAGCATAAAACACTAAGGTAGCACGAAGCAACATGCAGCGTGGTAAAACAACACTTCACAGAGAAACACAGAACCAGGCAGTCCAGATAAACGGGGGATAATGACTAACAGGTGGATATGATGATGCTGATGAGAAAACCAGACAGGGCTGGAAACTAATGATAGCAGAAGGGAAGGATGGGAATTGCAGTCCTAGAACTCAGGTGACAAGGAGCGCATGAGACCGGAGAGAGGTGAAGGCGCACGCTCAGTGACAGTGCCAAGTGAAAAAATGTTCCTCTGAAAATACAAGCTTTACATTAGATATGATCACCTGAACTTCAAAATGCAGGTTTATTGTAATATATCATACTAACAATATTTAACTAACTAACTAAATACTAATGTAAATACACAAAATACTAACAAATTCATAATATTTATTATTTTTCATTTGTTGGACTTGTTGTGTACAAATAACTTTAACTGTTAATTTGATACAAATATATATAGAAGGACTTTGTAAAAAATTATTGCAAAGTTTTGTTTTTTATTTAAAATGTATTCTGTAATGTTCCATATTGTACACAATTGCTTTATTGACTTCATCTCATGTATTGGGTTAAGAATCAGCGCTTCATTGATATTGCTATCACAAGTTTCTGTCTGCTTCAGAGCTGCTCTTGCTCCATCATCCGCTGTAAGAGGGTCAGATTATCAAGGATTATACTCTAGAGACTCTGGACACAGCTGTTCTGTCACATCTCTTCTCTTTCATTCAATCAGTCTCTCTCTCTCTCTCTTCATGCCTTCATTCAGGAACGCTGTGTTCCAGACACAGCAGGAGAAAGGTTCATGGTGTGTGTGGGCAGAAAAAGAGAGAGAGATTACAAAATTCTTCACGTTATTTTGTTAATATCCTATAAACTGCAAGTCCACATAAACCCAGTGCTTGCTAAGATTGAGGTGTGATTTGTATCAGTTACTAGGGTATTATATATTAAAAAATATATGTATATTTAATTTATTAGGGTGTTCTGGGTGCATGCTAAGCTGTTGCAGAAGTGATCATATTTAAAAATATTGTTCCATCATTAAATAAGTACAGTCTTAAAAATGAAGCTTATTAAAGGGATTCTTCACAGTGATGCCACTGAAGAACCATTCTGGGTTCTTTAAAGAACCTTTCAGTGAATAACTGTAATAAAATAATCATTTTTTTGTTCTTAGAGTGAAGAATATCTTAATAATCTACAAAATCTTTTTCCACTATAAAGATTCATTATTAATATTATTATTATTATCATTATTATTATTAGATGTGGGGAAAAAGCCAAATATATTTTAAGAATCTATTTGTAATAATAAAGAGTAATTGATTACACATGCAGTATAAATTACTAGTACATTAACATTTAAATCTCTCCTCTATTCACTGTTCATAATCGATAGGTAATAAACATATCATGCCATTCTTTTTCCAGCCAAGCAGCTCCCATTGATAACATGAAGAAGAAAAAAACCTCACCAAAGACTCAAGAAAACAATGCTGTGACAACTGAAAACTTACATAACAAAAAACACACTTTATACTTGACATGGTTTTACACAATTTAGGGATAAATTGTAGTTTTTTAAAACATTTATTTCACTAACGCAAAAAAATGTTTCCATATACAGTATATTAACAATCAACATATGAAATGCACATACTTAATGCATAATGAAATTATACAAAATAATTAATTGCCGCAATATTTTTTACTTAAATATTGCTATGTATGTAATTCAAATTTCAGTAATACACTAATATATAGATGTGCATCTGATAAAATATACTGTATACAGTTTATGTATAATCATATTTGAGTATATATATATATGATGGCCTTGGATTTTCAGCAAATTCAAATTTTTGGGTAATTTTGGAGTGAAATGTGACCTGGACATGCTCTCAACAGGCTAAAGTATAAAGGAGTACAGTACATATTCAGGCAAGACTGATCTTACAAACACTAAGCGTAGTGTTTATCTTTGGCTGAAAATGTATCAGAATCAGTGGTCAGCAGCAAAACTGAATAACATGATCTAAACTGAGCTGCTGTGACTCCTGAGAAATCATTAGTCTATGCAAGAGAGACGCCTAAGGCATCACACAGCCTTCAGGAGAAACTGTGATGGGTTATCATGATGCACCAAAGGAAAAGTGCCAGCCAATAGACACTCTCAGGAGAGCAGAGCCAGAACTGAACACGATCAGAAAGAGTGTGCACACACACACACACACGTACATGCATGCACGCACACACACACGTACATGCATGCACGCACACACACACACACACAAAAGAAGCAAAATATCAACTTCTGACCTAATATAAACATCAAATGGACTCATGTGTTGTATGGGTTTGTGCATTTCATCACACATGGCTGCAAACATACACAGTTGTGCTCTTTATAAATAAACTTAAATATTCCATGCCTTAGGCGTAAACATAAATAGGGTATATTACAATGCACTCACACATTTTCATGCAGATATAACATATAAGTGCCTCTTCTTCTATGCTAATTTCAACATCCAGTACCAGAATATGCTATTGTTCAACTACGGAAGATTTAGCACACATTGTTTCAAAATGTTGCATTACAAAGACTGGTCTTTTTTATTTTATTTATTTAGCATATTGTATATTTTGCACATTAAATGCTGACTTGTATTACCTCGTGTGCATGTATGCACATAGAGATTCTTATGCTGTATATTTTATATAGCCTACTGTATGTTTTCTCATGCTCTATATGTGTATATATGCTCCAGGAACAGTATTCATAAATGACATGCATAAGTTGACTTAAGTTGAACATGTTCATGCAGCCTGTCTGCGCTTGTTCATCAGACAATGAAAGAACAAGCTTGCTTCTGAAACAATGTTAAATCACTGCAATAGCCTGGGATGCCCCTGCTGTCATGGTACAATTCATTATATTACAGACATTCATCTGTCTTAAATTAAATCTATGATGTTCTCTGGATGGCATTAAACCTCAGATGATTATACCATTGAATCATCATATCCTTCTTAAAAGATCCCAATGATTTTACTAAATTCTATGTCCAAAAATTTTTAAAAATTAATTAAAAAATGCAAAAACATAGTTGATACTTTTTTGTATTAAAAAGTGAGAAATTCAACATATTTTATGTTTATTGCAATCTTTAATGGAAATGCAAGAGCTAGATATGATAGTGAACAAAACTGAGTATTGAATATTGCATTTTTTTAGGTGGCAAATGTTGCTAAAACCTTTTTTAGGTTGCTGAAAGCTGACGAAAGTGTTATTCTTTCAGGGGTCACTTTGAGTATTGAAAAGCGTGAGCTTGATTTAATCACTTTCTGCTCTCTGTGTGTTTTCATATGTTTTTGTTGATGCTGCTGTCGTTTTGGGACTGGACAGAAACCCAACTTTTTAGCCACAGAGAAACAATGGATCCAGTAATTAAAGTCCAGGCAGTCCAGCATAAAGAGACCAGCTTAAGTCCTGACCAGTTTTTCTATGCTGTTTTATACTAATTACCTTTGTAAAATTTCATTCAAAGGAGTCAGAATTATTGCTCAGTTAATGTTGCTTTATCTAATATCCCCTCGACGGGACATATGTCAGCTCAGAAACCTTCATGACCTTCGCCTTAATGGTCACATTTGTAGATCACATAATCATTTACATCCAATAATCCCAAGAACTGGTGCCTGACATATAATAGAAATCAACACATGGATGTAATCCCTATATAATATATAACAGATATTTATCAATCATAGACTGTGTATCTCTACACTGACACTGACAAACTTTAAAATAGCCATTCAAATGGTGTCAGTAATGGTAATGCAAATTAGTAATAACAATGTACAGCTCTATGCATTAAAACACAACTGAATAAAAGCATTGTTCGACAATACATACAAGACAGTATTAGCGATTTTTAATGGATGACAGTCGAAGATAAAAGACGTGTCTGTCTCTTTTTTTATTTCATTTCAAGAACAGTAATATAACATACAAATAGAGAGGGTCTCAGTATTTACATCTATTATCAGTTACATGGAGCTACATGTGCAAAACTATAACTACAGTCTGCACTAGCAACAGTCACCTGAGCTAAACAGTTCACATCATCTGCAAAACTCATTCCAAGCAACACAACTCTTAGCACATGGCTCAAAACCGGCTCAGTGCAGCCAAACACTAGACACAAACCTCAATGAGATAACACACACCATCACTCAGAACACACTGAGAGGAGAAACACCACACACAAACCTCACTGAGATAACACACACCGTCACTCAGAACACACCAAGAGGAGAAACACCACACACAAACCTCACTGAGATAACACACACCGTCACTCAGAACACACCAAGAGGAGAAACACTACACACAACCCTCGCTGAGATAACACACTGTCACTCAGAACACACCGAGAGGAGAAACACTACACACAACCCTCGCTGAGATAACACACCGTCACTCAGAACACACCAAGAGGAGAAACACTACACACAACCCTCGGTGAGATAACACACCGTCACTCAGAACACACCGAGAGGAGAAACACCACACACAACCCTCACTGAGATAACACACACCGTCACTCAGAACACACCGAGAGGAGAAACACCACATGCGACCCTCAGTGAGATAACACACACCGTCACTCAGAACACACCGAGAGGAGAAACACCACACGCGACCCTCAGTGAGATAACACGCACCGTCACTCAGAACACACTGAGAGTAGAAACACCACACGCGACCCTCGCTGCGATAACACACACCGTCACTCAGAACACACCGAGAGGAGAAACACCACACGCGACCCTCAGTGAGATAACACACACCGTCACTCAGAACACACCGAGAGGAGAAACACCACACGCGACCCTCAGTGAGATAACACACACCGTCACTCAGAACACACCGAGAGGAGAAACACCACACGCGACCCTCAGTGAGATAACACACACCGTAACTCAGAACACACCGAGAGGAGAAACACCACACGCGACCCTCAGTGAGATAACACACACCGTCACTCGGAACACACCGAGCAGAGAAACACCACACGCAACCCTCACTGAGATAACACACACCGTCACTCGGAACACACCGAGAGTAGAAACACCACACGCAACCCTCGCTGAGATAACACACACCGTCACTCGGAACACACAGAGTGGAAAAACACCACACGCAACCCTCGCTGAGATAACACACACCGTCACTCGGAACACACCGAGAGTAGAAACACCACACACAACCCTCGCTGAGATAACACACACCGTCACTCGGAACACACCGAGAGTAGAAACACCACACGCAACCCTCGCTGAGATAACACACACCGTCACTCGGAACACACAGAGAGGAGAAACACCACACGCAACCCTCACTGAGATAACACACACCGTCACTCGGAACACACCGAGAGGAGAAACACTACACACAACCCTCGCTGAGATAACACACACCGTCACTCGGAACACACCGAGAGGAGAAACACCACACGCAACCCTCACTGAGATTACACACACCGTCACTCAGAACACACCGAGTGGAGAAACACCACACGCAACCCTCAGTGAGATAACACACACCGTCACTCGGAACACACCGAGAGTAGAAACACCACACGCAACCCTCACTGAGATAACACACACCGTCACTCGGAACACACCGAGAGGAAAAACACCACACGCGACCCTCAGTGAGATAACACACACCGTCACTCAGAACACACTGAGAGTAGAAACACCACACGCGACCCTCGCTGCGGTAACACACACCGTCACTCAGAACACACCGAGAGGAGAAACACCACATGCGACCCTCAGTGAGATAACACACACCGTCACTCAGAACACACCGAGAGGAGAAACACCACACGCGACCCTCAGTGAGATAACACACACCGTCACTCAGAACACACTGAGAGTAGAAACACCACACGCGACCCTCGCTGCGATAACACACACCGTCACTCAGAACACACCGAGAGGAGAAACACCACACGCGACCCTCAGTGAGATAACACACACCGTCACTCAGAACACACCGAGAGGAGAAACACCACACGCGACCCTCAGTGAGATAACACACACCGTCACTCAGAACACACCGAGAGGAGAAACACCACACGCAACCCTCACTGAGATTACACACACCGTCACTCAGAACACACCGAGAGGAGAAACACCACAAGCAACCCTCAGTGAGATAACACACACCGTCACTCGGAACACATCGAGAGTAGAAACACCACACGCAACCCTCGCTGAGATAACACACACCGTCACTCGGAACACACAGAGAGGAAAAACACCACACGCAACCCTCACTGAGATAACACACACCGTCACTCAGAACACACCGAGAGGAGAAACACTACACACAACCCTCGCTGAGATAACACACACCGTCACTCGGAACACACCGAGAGGAGAAACACCACACGCAACCCTCACTGAGATTACACACACCGTCACTCAGAACACACCGAGAGGAGAAACACCACACGCAACCCTCAGTGAGATAACACACACCGTCACTCGGAACACACCGAGGGTAGAAACACCACACGCAACCCTCACTGAGATAACACACACCGTCACTCGGAACACACCGAGAGGAAAAACACCACACGCAACCCTCACTGAGATAACACACACCGTCACTCAGAACACACCGAGAGGAGAAACACCACACACAACCCTCACTGAGATAACACACACCGTCACTCAGAACACACTGAGAGTAGAAACACTACACACAACCCTCGCTGAGATAACACACACCGTCACTCGGAACACACCGAGCAGAGAAACACCACACGCAACCCTCACTGAGATAACACACACCGTCACTCAGAACAC
Organism: Carassius carassius; assembly: GCF_963082965.1. NCBI lineage: Eukaryota > Metazoa > Chordata > Actinopteri > Cypriniformes > Cyprinidae > Carassius > Carassius carassius. Next base: position 1,696,661 of record NC_081758.1, on the reverse strand, counting down.
ACTGAGAGTAGAAACACCACACGCAACCCTCACTGAGATAACACACACCGTCACTCAGAACACACTGAGAGTAGAAACACCACACGCAACCCTCACTGAGATAACACACACACCGTCACTCGGAACACACCGAGCAGAGAAACACTACACGCGACCCTCAGTGAGATAACACACACTGCACTCGGAACACACCGAGCAGAGAAACACCACACGCAACCCTCGCTGAGATAACACACACCGTCACTCGGAACACACAGAGAGGAAAAACACCGCACGCAACCCTCACTGAGATAACACACACCGTCACTCAGAACACACCGAGAGGAGAAACACCACACACAACCCTCACTGAGATAACACACACCGTCACTCAGAACACACTGAGAGTAGAAACACCACACGCAACCCTCACTGAGATAACACACACCGTCACTCGGAACACACCGAGAGTAGAAACACCACACGCAACCCTCAGTGAGATAACACACACCGTCACTCGAAACACACCGAGAGGAGAAACACCACACGCAACCCTCGCTGAGATAACACACACCGTCAGTCGGAACACACCGAGAGGAAAAACACCACACGCAACCCTCGCTGAGATAACACACACCGTCACTCGGAACACACCGAGAGGAGAAACACTACACACACCCCTCACTGAGATAACACACACCGTCACTCGGAACACAGCGTGAGCAGAAACACCATACGCAACCCTCGCTGAGATAACACACACCGTCACTCAGAACACACTGAGAGTAGAAACACTACACACAACCCTCGCTGAGATAACACACACCGTCACTCGGAACACACCGAGCAGAGAAACACCACACGCAACCCTCACTGAGATAACACACACCGTCACTCAGAACACACTGAGAGTAGAAACACCACACGCAACCCTCACTGAGATAACACACACCGTCACTCAGAACACACTGAGAGTAGAAACACCACACGCAACCCTCACTGAGATAACACACACACCGTCACTCGGAACACACCGAGCAGAGAAACACTACACACAACCCTCGCCGAGATAACACACACCGTCACTCGGAACACACCGAGAGTAGTAACACCACACGCAACCCTCACTGAGATAACACACACCGTCACTCGGAACACACCGAGAGTAGAAACACCACACGCAACCCTCACTGAGATAACACACACCGTCACTCGGAACACACAGAGAGGAGAAACACCACACGCAACCCTCACTGAGAGAACACACACCGTCACTCGGAACACACAGAGAGGAAAAACACCACACGCAACCCTCAGTGAGATAACACACACCGTCACTCGGAACACACAGAGAGGAAAAACACCACACGCAACCCTCAGTTAGATAACACACACCGTCACTCGGAACACACCGAGAGGAGAAACACCATACGCAACCCTCAGTGAGATAACACACACCGTCACTCGAAACACACCGAGAGGAGAAACACCACACGCAACCCTCGCTGAGATAACACACACCGTCACTCGGAACACACCGAGAGGAAAAACACCACACGAAACCCTCAGTGAGATAGCACACACCCTCACTCGAAACACACCGAGAGGAAAAACACCACACGCAACCCTCAGTGAGATAACACACACCGTCACTCGGAACACACCGAGAGGAAAAACACCACACGCAACCCTCAGTGAGATAGCACACACCGTCACTCGAAACACACCGAGAGGAAAAACACCACACACAACCCTCAGTGAGATAACACATACACCGTCACTCGGAACACACCGAGAGGAAAAACACCACACACAACCCTCAGTGAGATAACACACACCGTCACTCAGAACACACAGAGAGGAGAAACACCACACACAACCCTCAGTGAGATAACACACACCGTCACTCGGAACACACCGAGAGGAAAAACACCACACACAACCCTCAGTGAGATAACACACACCGTCACTCGGGACACACCGAGAGGAAAAACACCACACACAACCCTCAGTGAGATAACACACACTGTCACTCGGAACACACCGAGAGGAGAAACACCACACACAACCCTCACTGAGATAACACACACCGTCACTCGGAACACACCGAGAGGAAAAACACCACACACAACCCTCTCTGAGATAACACACACCGTCACTCGGAACACACCGAGAGGAAAAACACCACACACAACCCTCAGTGAGATAACACACACCGTCACTCGAAACACACCGAGAGGAGAAACACCACACACAACCCTCACTGAGATAACACACGCCGTCACTCGGAACACACCGAGAGGAGAAACACCACACACAACCCTCACTGAGATAACACACGCCGTCACTCGGAACACACCGAGAGGAGAAACACCACACACAACCCTCACTGAGATAACACACGCCGTCACTCAGAACACACCGAGAGGAGAAACACCACACACAACCCTCGCTGAGATAACACACACCGTCACTCGGAACACACTGAGAGTAGAAACACCACACGCAACCCTCACTGAGATAACACACACGTCACTCAGAACACACTGAGAGTAGAAACACCACACGCGACCCTCGCTGCGGTAACACACACCGTCACTCAGAACACACCGAGAGGAGAAACACCACACACAACCCTCACTGAGATAACACACACCGTCACTCAGAACACACCGAGAGGAGAAACACTACACACAACCAGTGTTGAGCAAGCTACTTGGAAAATGTAGTGAGCTAAGCTACCAGTTACTCTACAGTAAATGAAGCTTCACTACACTGAAGCCACCCCCTGGGAAATGTAGCAAGCTTAGCTACATCAACAGTAGCTTGCTACATCTAAGCTACTTTTAAAATTCAAGTCAATGCTATCTCAGTGCTCAAAACTGTCAGTCAAACAGATAGGTAGGTGTAATTGTTTAGTTCAATTGTGTATTGTGTTCCTTATCAATTTGGCAACAAAAACAATCAAAATATATGTAATTCACGTAATAATGTACACACAAGTATGTGTACTCACCTGTTTGCATGGGCATGCTTAATATAGGCCTTTGCAGAACAAAATGCAATGTGAATGTCTTTGGAAACCCAGCTAAATTGATTTATTTTCTGATTTACTGTTTTCTACATTAAATCATCCTAAAGAATATTATGTGAAAATATAATCTTGATTATATTTAAATTATAATTAAATAATATAATCATTATCAGTGATTTAAATCAAACTTTAATGGGGTTTTTAAATTCACAAATTCTTAATTTAGCACGAGGGCATGTGCTATTTTCCCCTTTGTTTACAATATATCTGAACTGTGATTTTCTTAACAAGGGAAAACGCTTTTTTTCTACCAACAGATAGAAAAAAAGATAGCTAGAAAGTGCTTAGTTTGTGATTGAAGACTGAATTGCGATCATTGTATATATGGGAATCAGTGTCATGTGCTTGTCGAGGTACGGCCACGGTCGACTCGCTCCTCGGGATCAACTGTTCTCCGACCTCACCCACTGCCATCATTTCATCAAGTAATTTTTTGCCTGACTGGCCAAGGAGTGGTACCGTCCGGGGCAGAAGGTGGCGGTAATGCATCATAAAGCTGGTTGGTTGCTATAACACACACCGTCACTCGGAACACACTGAGAGGAAAAACACTAGCATCAAACACAGAAAATACTCACTTTTCATCTTTACAGTTTGAACAATTTCAGTGACTTCATAAGTCATATTTTCTTCAAAGAAAAGAGGGACATTCTTCCACATGATTTATTTACATTTTTAGAACATAACAATTCTTTAAGGTAAATGAAAATTAGCAGTTTGCTTCAATAGTCTGTAGTAATTTACGGAATTACAGTAATGAGGAAAAAAAGGTAGAAACTAAAAGTACATACTGTAATTCGTAATACATACTGAAAATAATTTTCAGGGCTAATCCTGAAATTGCAATCAGCAGTGTTTGAAATCTATTCTGTTTTGAATGTGTGGTTCACAGTTTTGACAGCAGTGTGTTAGCATTTGAACAAAGTGCTGTAAATCCACAGTGTTGTGCAGGTTGTGGTTAAAGTCGTGGGAAAAGTGTGTAGAGTTTTGAAAACTGTGTTCAAGCAATGATAAACGAACTAGAGTTTGGTCCACATGAACTGTTGCTAGTGCAGACTGTAGTTAGAGTTTTGCACATGTGACTCCAGTTGTGGCCACTGTTGTTTAGCAATCGAAAAAAAACTGAAAATTTGAGATATTCAACATCACTCCAAAACATTTAAGTAAACGTATCTGTCTCTTTAAGAGAAATACACGTCACGTACGTGCTCGGCTCCGCGAGTGAAAACTCGTATGTGATTGGTCCGCGCGTGTTCCGCTCGACGTGCGCGGTCCGGGCGAGTCACCTTGCTTCACTCAGCGGAGCGACAGAAGCGCCGCACGGTCGGACCGAGCGCGCAGGAGTCCTCCAGAAACCCGAACCAGCACCGCAGCCATGGCAGCCGCCGCGGACACAGCCAGGCCCAAAACCTCGCCCAAATCGATTAAGTTTCTCTTCGGTGGCTTGGCTGGGTACGTAAGCACCCGTGCGGAGCTCTGCAGCCCGGTTATCAGCTGAACGATCAGAGGATCAACTGTAACGTTAGTGTCTCTGTCAGTCGTGCTGTGAGTGAGTTTACAGACCCGCGGGAAGCACTTCAGTCTAATGTCACAGTGCTTCTGTTTGGTCTGCTGGCACCGAGGAACTTTATTTGTGCTACTTTTCAAGTGGTTATAATATTCAAGATTTATTATGAGGGAAGACTGTCCTCTGTAACGTTAGAGGTGTCGTTAGTCGCAGAAACACAGCGGGCAAAAAACAGTCGACGTGTAAATGTAAACACGCTGGTGACGAAAAAGCGGCGATATTAATGTGTAAGCGCTAAACGTCACTTTGTAATGACAAAAGAATACGATATTAACCTAACGTTGCCCGTGTATCTTCTGTCGCAGTTACACACCGGTCGACCGTTAGAATTTAAAAAATTGAACCCAACTGGTTTCGTTGTTATAGAAACAGCCCAACAGAAGTTTGAAATAACCCAACATACAGAGTCCAGCTATGTTTAACCCAGATACTGTGTACAGTAAACAACCCAAGAGCAGACTTCTGACCTCTGCAGAGGACATTATAGTTTAATGTCACAGTTTTAAGTCTGGATGGTTTGATCACCACCTCTTGTGTTCATTTGGGAAATTTGCAATCATTTGCTGAGTGATTTTTTTTCAAAGTTCTCCAGTGTTCTGCTATTCTGTTGCTGGTAATAGGATTCCTTCAGGACTAGGACTGTGAAGTGGAACAGTGATGTGCATTGGTTCTGTGTCCAGGATGGGTGCCACGGTGTTTGTGCAGCCGCTGGACCTGGTGAAGAACCGCATGCAGCTGAGCGGTCAGGGATCAAAGGCTCGCGAGTACAAGACCAGCTTTCATGCCGTGGCCAGCATCCTTCGCAACGAGGGCATCGGCGGGATCTACACCGGGTACGAAAGACAGACACGAGCCAACAAGAGCGCTTTGATAGAGAGGTTAGAGATCTCAGACAAGAAGGATAAATCACATGAATTATTGAATGAATGCTTTTTTGTTTTTCTTAGATTAGTTTTACCAGACACTGGATGTGAGAGACTAGGGAGCTTCCTGACTGTAGATGGAGCCCATAGCTGTAAATATCTGATTAGGTTTATATCTGATCATACATCTCATTCCTGTCTGGCTGTGCATTTATTGCATTCATGTCTGTTTCTGTGCTGTGTTTGTCAGACTCTCTGCGGGTCTGTTGAGACAGGCTACCTACACCACGACCCGTCTGGGCATCTACACCGTCCTGTTTGAGCGCATGACCAGAGCTGATGGCACACCTCCCAACTTCTTGATGAAGGCTTTCATCGGGATGACGGCCGGGGCCACGGGGGCCTTCGTTGGTACTCCGGCCGAGGTGGCGCTTATTCGAATGACGGCTGATGGCAGGTAGAAGGATATAATGCACTCCATATTTGACTTTCTCACACATTGTTTATAATCCTGAAAGTGACCAAATTACATGCTCTCTCTATTATCTCTCGCTTGTTCAGATTACCTCCAGATCAAAGGAGGGGCTACACAAATGTCTTCAATGCCCTCATCAGAATCACTAGAGAGGAGGGAGTCACCACACTCTGGAGGGTATGTGTGAGTGTGTGTGTGTGTGTGTGTGTGTGAGAGAGAGAGAGAGAGAGTGAGTGAGTGTTAGGGCTGGACGATTATGGCCTAAAATCAAAACCTCGATTAATTGAACATTTTACCTCGATTACGATTAATGAACGATTATTTTGTTTCTGTTTTGTTTTTTTGCCCTCATAGTTCACTGACAATTTTGGACTGTAAATATGATCGTAACATTTCTTACAGATTATTGCTCAGTGTAAGAGATAAATAAAGATCAGATAAAGCTAAGGTTTATATGAGTGTTTGTGCCACAATGCAGCTGCGCGAACTAGGGCTGTCGAAATGCCTGAAAAACTACATTCGAATTTGCAATTAAATATTATACAAATTCGAAAGTTTTTGGCTTCTCTTCTGAGGCCACAAGAAGAGGGCGGCGGCAGTGGCTCAGTGGTTCATGTAGGTTGTCTACAAACCGGAAGGTTGGTGGTTCAATCCCCGGCTCCACCTGACCAAGTGTCGAGGTGTCCTTGAGCAAGACACCTAACCCCATCTGCTCCCGATGAGCTGGATGGTGCCTTGAATGGC